>NC_138579.1:71908316-72051724 GCF_964289735.1 Phaethon aethereus | reverse complement strand
CGACGGGGTGCAGGACAGAGGGAGGAAATAAAGCACAGAGACAGGGTGCCGGAGGGAGGGAACTGTAGCGCGAGAAATTAAAATGCAGCAGGGTGCAAGAAACACAGGAAAGCGTTAAAAAACAGGGAGAGGGAGCCGCAGAGAGGGAAACGTGGAAAAAAATTAACAGGTGAAACGGTACAGGGCAGAGTCGGCAGACGAGCAGTAAGTTTCGGGGAGCCGACACACAAGGGATTCTAAAGCAGTTCCAAGAGCTTAAAGTTCTCGGTTTCGTATTTCACGTCCAAAATATGTCGAACTTTGACAGAGATGACATCGTGTTTTCCTTAAACCAGCTGATTTCAAACTGCTGCACTGGGCGAGAACACCATAAACAGTTGAAGACGAACGGCCACGCTCCTAAGTAAAACAATAAACCCAGCGCACGGGATCCGCGCAGCCTCTGCTTCGGCCTTCGCCTCTCGCCATCCACCGCCAAGCTGCTGCCGCATCCTGCGCGCCACACGTAGCAGGTTTCCAGCCACGGCCTGAAAGGCGGTAAGGGTAAAATACAAGAAAAATGTGCCATTACGCTCTGCGGTTACGATTAATTCAGTTCCTGTTTTACAGTCCGGTTACGGAACGCGGGGTCGCTCGCAGGAAGCGTCGTGGCGGAAATCAGAGGGGTGCCGAGGCGGCCGGAGAGACGGCAGAAGGCTGGAGGGCACAGAGGTACTCGGGAGGGGATCTGAACGGAGCACAGGCGGCGTCGGGGAGACGCTGGCCGACGGGAGGCGAGCCAGATGGAGGAGAGGACAGAAAGACCGCTCTGAGGAAGAGGGATGGCCCGAGGAGATGTTCTGACAAACCGAGAGGGGTACAAATCACGCTCCCGAGAGAAAAGCGTGCCAAGGAGACCCCATAAAACCCCGGGATGGGGGGGGGGGGCGGTGAGCAGGGGGGAAGGGAGACACGCCAGGGAAATCTGAAAAGCGACGGGGTGTGTGACAAACAGAAAGAATTGGAAAAGAATAGACATCTTGATAAAAGCAAACATAGAAAGAAAATTTAAAAAGAAAAAAAGGGTATGAGGCAGGGAAGGAAAAAACTAACAAATAGGGAGAGAAGACCAGATAAAAGTAGACAAAAAATTATCAAAAGCGAAAGCGTTAAAGAAGGAGAAACTTGGCAATGGGGCAGCAGAAGAAATCAACAAAGGCAGAAAGCAAATTTAAGTAGTGACAGGGTATAGCAGAGACAGGAATGAAATAAAGACAGTGAACTGGATGAAAACAGATGGGGAAAAAAAATTCAGAAGTGATTTCACACAGGATAGGCAGGAAGTAATAAAAACGTAGGGTTAGCCGTCTCCATAAAAGCAGACACAGAAAATGTAAAAAACGATGAGGTAGAGGAGAGACAGGAAAAGAGTAAATAATAGTGACAGAAAACCAGGTTAAAGTGAGCATAAAAACCTAAGTTCCTCACCGTTCCTGGAGGTATTTAAAAGGCGCGTGGATGTGGCACTTAAGGCCACGGTTTAGTGGTGGACTTGGCCGTGCTAGGTTTACGGCTGGGCCCGATGATCTTAAGTGTCTTCTCCGTCCTAAATTATTCTGTTATTCGAAAATGAAGACATTAAGACGGGGGAAAAAAGTTAAAATAGGGAAAAAACCTGAATAGGCAAAGACATAGCAAGAAAATTTCACAAGCAACAGGGTATGGGACACACTAGAATGACCTAAAAAAATGAAGCTGCTGAAGTGGATAAAAACAGACGAGGAAAGAAAATCTAAACGTGAGGGGGTACAGGAGAGACAGGAACCAACTGAAAAAAAGGGAGCTGCATCCTAAGAAAAGTAGATTTAGAACGAACATGTTAGAAGCGGCAAGTTACAGGAAAGGGGAAAAAAAACCGCAGGCATAGAAAATGAGATAAAAGTACACCGAGAAACAAAATTTCAAACCAAAAAGAACGATGACTAAAAAAATTGAAAAATGGGGACAGTGAGCCACATAAAAGTAGACGCAGAAAGGAAATACAAAAAGCGGTGCCCTGAGGAAAAAATAAGAGAAAAGAACTAATAAGTAACGACAGCGGACGAGATAAAAGTAGAAAATTTGAAAAGCAATGGGGATTAAGGACTTTTTGATTAAAGACAGCGATGGTGAACTAAAATGGAGATGTAGAAAGGAACCTGAAGAAGGGGCGGCACTAAGGAAAGACAAGAAATAATTGAAGATACAGACGTGGAAGGGCACAGAAAGTACATGTTAGAAGTGACAGGCGTTAGGGAAATAAAGGAAGAAACAGAAATAGGGACAGTGGAGTAAAACAGCTGTAGAGAGAAAATTTTAAATGCGATGACAATAAAGAAAAACCAGAAGAGAGAGACAGAAGATGGGATAAAAGTAGAAAACGTTAAAAGCAACAGGGATTAAAGAAATAAGCAAAAAATTGTGAACTAGGGACAGTAAACAGAGATGGAGAAAGAAAGTTTTAATAGCGAGGGCGCTAAGGAAAGACAAGAGCTAATTAAAAATGCAGACAAAGGGAACAAAAGTAAGCCTGGCAAGAACATTTAAAAAGCGATAGGTGTTAGGGAAAGAAGGGAATAAAACATAAAAGAAACGGCAAACTTTTAAAAGAGTTGGAGAAAGAAAAATGAAAAAGCGAGGTGATGCAGAGAAGTGAGAGAAATTTAAACTCGGTAACATCACTGTGTCATTAAGCAGACGTCTTCTGTTTCACTTCCCCCCTTTTCTATTACCCTTGCGAATTCTTTCGCAGTCCCTTACAACGTACCATTCTCCTCTGTCCGTCGATTAAAATACCTCCCTGTTGCGACTTCAGGTTTGACCTTACTCTTTTTCCAGGTAACACAGTCATCCCCATTCTTCTGACAACGCCATAGCCAACCTCGAATTACACAACACGTACCTAAAACAAATAAGCTATCAACTAATACGAGTACAAGCAGCTCTTTGATCCATTTAAAATTTGGTAACCGAGAGGCTAATTTGCTCCGAACTTCTTCACAACCCCAAGAGGTGATGTAAATCTAAAGTCGTTCTTATCATGACCTACTCCGTAGCGGGGGTTGTTAAATAGAGAGGGGTTAACCGGAACCGGAACTCCTGTTAGAGGGAACGTCTGGCTAGACCCTCTAGGCACTTGCAATCGCTCTCGTTTAGAATTTCCTAATATTATTATGTATTTCTATAGATTATTTTCGCCTAACTGGGTGAGCTCTTCCCCTCGGTATTGGGATCGGTGACGGCCGCCCCAACAAAATTCCAAATGGACTTAAATTCTCTTTAGTTCCCGGTTTTACCCTGATTCGTAGTAGGGCTACAGTGGGAGCGCTTGGTACCAATGTAGATTTGCTTCTTGACTAAGTTTAGCTAGCTGTTGTTTAATTAAGTGATTCATTTTCTCCACTGGCCCACTTGCCTGAGGTCGGTTGCCTAAAATTTTACTAACTCGTTGCGCTATTTGCGCACAAAAATGAGCACCCCTATCAGAAGATATTACTGCTGGTACTCCAAATCTGGGAATAACTTTCGTTTAAGAGTACTCCTGTCACTTCCCCTAGCCTTATTAGCCCTACAAGGGAAAGCTGCTGGCCAGCCCGAAAAGGTATCCGTTAATACGAACAAATCCCGAACCCCGCCCCACCCTTTCCGTGGGCGTTCAGAAAAGTCTGTTTGCCAATGTTGACCTGGAACTTTCCCTTTACCGAGACTTCCAAATTTTACACGATTTCCCACCTTTGCATACTTCACAGTTATTAACCATGGTTTTTACAGTTTGAAACAAATTCCTGGCTACTCTTTGCTTCATAAGGGAATCATACGAGGCTTCAGTTGCCCAATGAGTCTGGTCGTGTTCTGCTTTTACCGGTTTCCGTACTATTCTAAAGGGAACTATTACTCTGTTACCTTTTGATTTTGCCCAACCCGATGATTCAACTTCTGCTTCCAAATCTTTAATTCATCTAAGATCCTTCTCATCACAGTCGACCGAGTCCGGTAGCGGCAAAGCTTTTTCAGGAATCAAACTTAACATCTCACCTTGTTCCGCAGCTCTCTTTGCCTCCTAATCTGCCGATTTATTCCCCACTTCCTGAGCAGCGTCACCCTCTTGGTGCCCCTTGCGGTGCATAAGCGCAACCGCCGAAGGCGACTGTACCGCATCCAAAAGTCTTAGGATCACGTCAGCAAGCTTAATACGTTTTCCTTGGGCGGTCAGAAGTCCCCGTTCCTTCCGGATAGCCCCACGGGCATGAGCTACACCCAAGGCGTATTTTGAATTTGTCCGGGCATTCGCTCGCAGTCCTTCAGCAAGCTCTCGCTAAAGCAATTCATTCGGCTCTTTGTGCGGATGTACCCTCAGGGAGTGACTTTGCTTCCAGCGCTCGCTCTGCGGTGGTCACCGCATACCCCGCCGTTCGAGCTCCATCCTTGGCCGACAGTGGGCACCCTGATCTTTCGGGAGGGGTTTGACTTCCCCGAGACGGGGCACTTGGGCTACTTCTCATGGGTCCTCGCCTCCCATTAGTGGTGTTTCCCGGTGGGTTCCCAGAGGTTACCTGGCCCCTGCGGTGCGCAAAGCAGCCGCCGTAGCGCTGGCAATTGTTTTGCCCATTCCCCCCCGCCCCCGCCTGTCCCTATTGCGACACACTTGCCAAGCAGTCTCCAGCAATTTCTCTAAATCTCTCACATCTGTTCCTTGCACTTGCTCTAACTTTTTCTTGGCATCATCCGTCAGCTGTCCCAGAACCAGGAACATCAACTGACCCTTTCCCTCCTGAGAGGTAGGGTTTAAAGGAGTATATTTCTGCATCCCTTCTTTTAATCGGTTCAAAAAATCAGTAGGGGATTCTTTTCTATCTATCTTGTTTAATTGCATACAATTTAGACCAATTTACTGATTTTGGGACAGCACTTCTTATTCCAGAAGCCATTCGTTCCCTGTACCGCAGTACTAAGTCCCGGGCTCCTGGCTGGTTAGGGCCCCGACCGGGACTGGTAATGGGAACATGGTTATCCGCTGTTCCCGGCAGAGTTCCAGCCAAAACCGGAGCCTGGCCTTGGGTGTCTGGCCACCCTCACAACACTCTGCTTTTCTGCCTCGCTGAACACCGCATCCGACATTGCACGCACATCCTCGCAGTCGGGGTCAAACAATCCTTTCATCTCCCATTCTGTCAACCTATAAACATCTTTGTCCAATGCTACAAGGCGAGCAACATCTCTTTTGCTTCCTATTTCGCTTTTTGTTTGTAACAGTTAACCAGACCTCCAAATGGGGACGCAGCCCCTCCAAACGGGGAAGTTAATCCCCTACCAAATGGGACACAAGTCCCCCAGAGGTACACCTGTAAGGTGCTAGCGAGCCGGTATACGCCGACCCGCGTGCACGTCTGCACGTCTTAAAGACGGTCCCAAACTGATCGATCGTTGCCAGTTCAGGATTTAAGGATGTCTTCTTGCCGGAGGGTCTTTGTCTGTCCCCGCGGTGATCCGACTGAGAACGGGGGTCTCTCCGGAAAAGATCTCCGGGGGTGCACCCAAGAGAGTCCCAGACTCATGGGGTCCCGCAGCCGAACAGAGGATGTCCCTCCCAGCTGGGTCACCAAATGATTCACAAAAGTTACAGAAATTTAAACTCGGTAACGTCAAAGTGTCATTAAGCAGACGCCTTTATTGCCGCGCCGGACGCCTGGGGGATATCTCCTCCCAACGCGCGCGCGCTGAAGCAAAACTTCATCCTTTATATACCTGAAAGACGCGAATATTCGCACGTGTCCTGAGAAATCTCCGCCTCCTCGCTTATCTGCCACATTTACGTAAGGCTGGCGTTGCAGAACCACACTACGCGTGCGCGGGGGTCTCGGGCGGTCGCCGGTGGTCGTTTGGGGAGTTAGCCCCCTCCTCCTTTTTCCCTTTTATGGTCACAGGTCTCCTGAGGATAGTTCCTTCTCCTTGGATGTTTTCCCCTTCTGTTCTTCAGCCAAGCGGTTCCTTCTTCTCATCCGTGTTTGAGCACTCCTGCTAGGACGTTTCTGTGCTGAGGGTGAAGATATCTCCTCTGCACTCATCAACTTCTCAGTCCTTGCTCTTAACTCTTCTCCTCTTGGTTCTCTCCACCCGTCTTCTCCGTTTCTGCTTGGGTTTTAGTTTTCATCAGGGCGGCTTTCCTCCTGATGAACTGTTTACATATAGGTACAGTGTTAGCACTGAGGCAAATGCAGCCTAAGGACTATGAGAATAGGCCGTTAAACATAATGCCACGGTTGCTAGGCTAAAGAAGTCTATACTAAAGTGAAACTAATCACGAAATCAATAACCTTCCAGAAAGTACATCTCTTCAGAAATTTGCAAAACTGACAGTTGATTCGTTACACATGCGAAAACCTTACAATTGTTTTAGATCCTTGTTTCAGAGGGCACTAAGGGAAGGGAAGAAGTCAGTTAAAAAATAAGGGTAGGCAAATAAGGACCGCGAATGAGAGAAAAGGCAGCAGAAAATTTTAAAAGCAATGGTGATTACGGCAAAAGGAAAAATATTAAGAGGCAGGGATGGCGAACTAAAACGGAGACGTAGATAGAAAATCTAAAAAGTGAAGCCACTAAGGGAATACCAGAAACAATCAAATACAAAGGGATACTGAAAAGTCGGCCAGAAAACCCTCTAACACTTAGTTTGAAGCTTTAGAAGGCGGGCGTTCCTTACGGCAGCGCTGGGCAGCGCTGGGGATGGCTCCACCACGAGTGCTCCGACGGGTTAGTAAAGCACATCAGTTCATATGCAGAAAAGTCATACGTGGTCATCAGATGCCCCGAGAAGGGCAGTCTTAACGGTGAGGAGTCCCCGGAATTCGTTGACGTAGTCCAAGCATGCACAGTAAAATTAGGGTTAGGGTCTTTTCACCCTCAGGTGGTCGTCCACAGTCTTCCTCACGCAGTCCGCCAGTTGAACCTGGGGCTTCCTTTGTCCATATCTAGTCATCGAATTAGCTCCTCGGTCTTTCGGCCTCAGGATGGCACAAGGAGGTCAATTTAAGCCGGTACCAGTGATTTCCACGGGAAGCCTAAGGAGCTTGCTCACGGTCTGTTTGATCTTGTCGGGCAAGAAGTGACATGTTTAAGGTCTCAGCCAGTGATTTTACTTAAAAGAGTCAGTAAAGACGGAGACGGGGAGACGGACAGGGAGAAAGAGTAAAACAGCGATGGGCTTCGAGAGGGAGAGAGAGAAGAATTAAAAGATCCTGGCAGGGAGCCGGACAGGGCAAGACGGCAGAAGAAATGAAACTGCAGCGTGGCTCAGGGCTGACAAGGACGAAATTGCAGAACAGGGACAGGGAGCAGGATAGAGGGAGACAGAGGAAGAGAGAGACTTGTGCTGTGCTACAGGGCCGAGAAGCAAGACCTTGAACATCAGCAGATGTTCAGCCAGGCAGAGAGAGCCAGAGACTAGAGGACAGAGTGGAAGGAAGGCAAAAACGGTGGCTGGGAGCCGGACAGAGAGAGACTGCGAAAGAAAAAGAGCAGCAACATGCTACATGGCAGAGAGGGAGGAATGGAAAAGCAGGGACAGGGAGCCAGACTGGGAGAGGCAGAGGAAAGAAAAATAGCCACGAGCTACAGGGCAGGGAGAGAGAGGACCTAAAAGATGAGGACGGGGAGCTGGTCAGAGTGAGATGGAAAAAGGAGGTATGGGCGGGGGGGGGAACCACATCAGCGTGGGAAAGAGGGGGGGCCAGGGGAGGGGCAGGGAGGGCCCGGGATGCAGAATAGGGGCAACAGGGCCCCGGGGGCCTGGGACTCACCGCAGCTTTCACTCCCTGCACTGCTGGGAGAGGTTGCCAGCTCAGACGCTTCCTCCTCCTCCTCCTCCTCCTCCTCCTCCTCTCCTCCCTTCGCCTTCTGTAACTCCTGTCGCTTGGCTGTCCTCCACCTAAGAGGATACCGGGGTGTCTTACAGCTCGTACAAGACGGGGCTCCCTACACACGGAGCCTCGCTCGTGCGCTACGCGGCCGCCTGTGGTGACGCGTACAGACCCTGCATGTCGATGGCCTGGCCTGCTGCGGACTACGAAGAGGGATCCTACCTCACCTGGAGGGGCTGGCTCTCTCTTCCCTGCAGCGGGAGGCAGCTGCCGGCCGGCCTTCGGTTTCTTCTTCCTCTTTACCGTTCTCTGGCCTCTCCAGCTCTGGCCGCGGCAGCTCCCGCCCAGGGCCGGCAAGCGCTCCGCCTGTCCCTTCCTGCAGCCGTGCCACGAGGAGAGCGAGGTGCCACGGGCAGAGACAACCCACGCGAGCCCGAGGCGGGTGCGGTCAGCGGCGAACGGACGGGGACGAACGGACACGCGCAGCCTCAGCGCGGCCCCCGGCAGAGGGAAAGAAGCAGCAGCGACCCTTATTACCGTAGTTCCCCCCTGGCCGAAGCCTCTCCTTCCGCGGGGGCCGCCGGAGACGCCGCTCTGCCCCTGCACCGCCGCCAACGGCGCCCGCTTTCACGGAGAACCCAGCGCACGCGAGGCCCGGCTTGCCGCCTCTGCGACAGGGCCCGGGGCCGGCCCGGGGCTACGGGACGGGCTTCAGGGGAGGGGCTGGAGCTGGGGGCAGCTGCGCGGGGCCAGGAGAAGCGAGCGGGGCGGCTCTGGCGAGTTGGGAGGCGCCCGGCGTCTGCGCCTGGGGGGGGGTGTCCGCCTCCTTCCCTCCTCCCAGCCCCCCGGTAACTCCCCGGGGCTGCCCCGACCCGGCTCGCCTCCAGCGGGCCGGCAGCCGGCCGCAGCGGGCGGCTCGAAGGTCCTGTCCTCGCCCCGCCACGCGCGGGCGGGCGGGCGGCGCGCAGGAGACGCCCCCGCACCCGCCCCAGGGGCTCGCTCGCCTCACCGCTGGCCCCGGCCCTTCACGCCCCGCCGGGAACGGGACCCCTCTGCGCCGGCATGCTGCTCCCGCGCGCCGCCCATGCGCCGGACGCCGACGGCGCGCCGCAGGGGCGAGGGGCGGCGGCTGCAGTAGCAGCGAGCACCCGGCGGCCGTGCCTCATTTTGCAGGGCGAGCGACCGCCCACGCTGCGCACATGGGGCGGCAACGACGCGTCCTTACCGGGAAGTAGCAAAGAGCGCGCAGGGACCGCAGAACGGCATCGCGGTTACCGGCGGCCGGCAGCGTAGGTCACTTAGGCGCGTCCGCGCATGCGCGGCTTCCTAGCCACCGCCAAGTGCCCCACCGCGCATGCGCGGCTTCGGAGCGGCGCTCAGGCACTGCACCGCGCATGCGCGGCTGTCGAGCTCCGCGAAGCTCCGCAGCGCGCATGCGCGCCTTTCGACCTGCCGCGATGCACCCACCGCGCATGCGCAGCTCCGGAGCGGAGACGAGGCGCGCCACCACGCATGCGCGTTT
The DNA here is from genome assembly GCF_964289735.1 of Phaethon aethereus. Taxonomy (NCBI): domain Eukaryota; kingdom Metazoa; phylum Chordata; class Aves; order Phaethontiformes; family Phaethontidae; genus Phaethon; species Phaethon aethereus. The sequence continues at coordinate 72,042,328 of NC_138579.1, read as the reverse complement.
GCCAGCTGCGGCGTAGTGCCCAGCGCGCATGCGCGGATTCGCGCTGTGGCGTCGCGCGCCGCCGCACATGCGCGTTTGCCAGATGCAGCGAGGTGCCCAGGACGCATGCGCGGCTGTTGACCTGCCGCGATGCACCCACCGCGCATGCGCAACTCCGGAGCGGAGACGAGGCTCGCCAGCGCGCATGCGCGTTTGCCAGCAGCGGCGAGGTGCCACCGCGCATGCGCGGCTTCGGGTTGTGGCGTCGCGCGCCGCTGCACATGCGCGTTTGCCAGATGCTGCGAGGTTCCCAAGGCGCATGCGCGAGTGTCGGGCGCAGCGAGGCGCGCCACAGCGCATGCGCGGCTTCCGAGTCACCGCGAGACACCCCCACAGCGCATGCGCGGCGTCTGAGCGACGAGGCGCTGTAGAGCGCATGCGCGTTTGCCAGCCGCCGCGGGGTGCCCGGCGCGCATGCGCGGCTTCGGGCTGTGGCGTCGCGCGCCGCTGCACATGCGTGTTTGCCAGCCGCCGCGAGGTGCTCACCGCGCATGCGCGTCGTCCGAGCCGCCGCGAGACAAACCACAGCGCATGCGCGGCTTTCGAGCTACGAGGCGCTGCACCGCGCATGCGCGTTTGCCAGCCGCGGCGAAATGCCACCGCGCATGCGCGGCTTCGGGCTGTAGCGTCGCGTGACACCGCGCATGCGCGTTTGCCAGCTGCGGCGAGGTGCGCCATAGCGCATGCGCGGCTGCCGAAGTGCAGTACCTAAGTTCGGCCACAGGGCGGCAGCACCGAGCGCGGGGAGGAGGCGCGGCAAAAGTACAGCTCCCGGCATGCACTGGCAAGCGCAGCATGGCCGCCCGCCCCCCCCCCGCCACAAGACTACCCTTCCCGCCACGCGTCAGGGAAGACATGTCATGTTTAAGGTCTCAGCCAGTGATTGTCTGGTAATTAGTCCTTTCAAAAGACACTGAAGGAAAAAAGTAGGCATAGAAAGCACATTTTAAAAATAAGAGGAATTAGGGACAGAAAGGGAAAAACTAAGGAAAAAATGACAGGAAACTAAAACAGATGTAGGGAAAGAATTTTCCAAGCGAGGGACCTCAGGAAAGGTAAGAAACTAATTAAAAAATAAAGGCAGTGAGCAGAATAAAAGTGGACATAAAATGTAAGAAGCAAATGGGACCGGGGAGCTGAGGAAAAAATTAACTAATGGCAACATTGAACTGAAACGGAGAAGTAGAAAAAATTTTTTGAAGCAACGGCACTAAGGGAAAACAAGAAAAAGTAATTTTGAACTAAATCCCGGAAGTCCTCCGGCATCAGCGATACATACCTCCAGGGCCCTATAGAGCGGCGCTATGGACCACTGAGACGGCTTTCCAGCGGCTAGAGTTTCAGCAGAAACTGCGGAAGTCCTCCCGGATGACTGACACATACCTCCGGGGCGGCTACAGAGGCACTCAGCGCCATAGAGACGGCGGGTGCCAGGCTAGAGAGTCGCCTCCCAGTGCGGAAGTCCTCCCGGGTCACAGAGAAAGACCTCCGGGGCGGCTACAGAGGCACTCAGCGCCATAGAGACGGCGGGTCGCCGGCTAGAGAGTCGCCTCCCAGTGCGGAAGTCCTCCCGGGTCACAGAGAAAGACCTCCGGGGCGGCTAGAGAGGCACTCAGCGCCATAGAGACGGCGGGTGCCAGGCTAGAGAGTCGCCATCCAGTGCGGAAGTCCTCCCGGGTCACAGAGAAAGACCTCCGGGGCGGCTAGAGAGGCACTCTGCGCCATAGAGGCGGCGGGTGGCCGGCTAGAGAGTCGCCTCCCAGTGCGGAAGTCCTCCCGGGTCACAGAGAAAGACCTCCGGGGCGGCTAGAGAGGCACTCAGCGCCATAGAGACGGCGGGTGCCAGGCTAGAGAGTCGCCTCCCAGTGCGGAAGTCCTCCCGGGTCACAGAGAAAGACCTCCGGGGCGGCTACAGAGGCACTCAGCGCCATAGAGACGGCGGGCCCCAGGCTAGAGAGTCGCCTCCGAGTACGGAAGTCCTCCCGGGTCACAGAGAAAGACCTCCGGGGCGGCTAGAGAGGCACTCAGCGCCATAGAGACGGCGGGTCGCAGGCTAGAGAGTCGCCTCCGAGTACGGAAGTCCTCCCGGGTCCTAGAGACACACCTCCGGGGCGGCTACCGGGGCACTCGGGCCATACAGACGGCGGCCGCACGCCTAGCGACTCGCCCCCAAGCCCAAAAGTCCTCCCGGATCACGGGCGCATACCTCCGGGAAGGCGCCAGACTGCCCGTCTGGTCAGAGAGAGGTACTTCTGCCGGTCGGACAGCCGCGTCCGCTCCCGGGAGCGCTCCAGAAACATCGAGACTCACGGCTGGGCCACAGAGCTCTGCTTCCACAGCGGCAGCTGGACTGCTTCTAGCCACCAGCCACATCTTCCCTCTGATACCACCTGCCGACGACCCACCTCCTCACCGCGCTCCGCTCGTCACCTCCGTTCCTCTTGCGAGAGCTGCGACTTCGACAAAACGAGTCCAAAGGCGGCTTACGCAGCTAAAAGCGTGCTGTGGGGAACGTCTAAGACCTTGGGTGCCATCGTGACGGTAGCAGCGGGGTTCCGAGAGGCACAAGGAGGCTCAAGGACACGACGACATAGCCCAGAGGGGATGTGAACAGTCTACAGCTGTCCTCACGCGACCCGGGACTGAACAGAGGCGTCCTAGCTAGCCTCGAGAACAAGATGAGTGTTCTGGAGTTGAAAGATGGCATCAAGAAAGGGTTTTTGGGAAGGGAGAAGGGCGCAAAGTGCGCTACAGAGCCAAAAGAGGGTTGCGGGGGGGGGGGGAGGGCGGGGCGTGGTGGTGGGGTGCAAACGTAAAAAGCGACGAGGTACACGATAGCCAGGAAAAATAAAAAAAGGCGATGCGCAGCCTGATAAGTTTTCCTTCTATGTCTACTTTTAAGTGACTGGGTACAGGAAAGACGGGAAAAAAAACTTACAAAATAAGCGACAGTGAACTGGAACTGAGAAATACAACAGACGTTTAGAAGCGGCGGCGCACAGGACAGAGCAGAAAAAATTAAAAGATAAGGACAGCGAACAGGACAAAAGTAGCCGTAGAAATAAAATTTAAAACTAACAGAGGAGAGGAAACAAAATAAATGGAGTCACAGAGAGAAAACTGTTAAAGCGACGGGGTACAGGACAGAAAGGGAGGCATTACAAAGCAGGGACAGGGAGTCGGGTGGAGGGAGACGTAGGAAAATAACACAAAGCGACAGGCTACAAGAAACGCGGGAAAGAATCAAAACATAGGAGCAGGGACCAGAATAAAAGGAAACACTGAAAGAAAAATTTAAAAGCGACAGGGTATACGGAAGAAAGGGAGGAATTAGAATTTAGGGAAATGGAGCCGGATAAAGGGAATTGTTGAAAGGGAGACTAAGTAGCAATGGATTACAAGAAGTCTAGAGAAGAGTTAAAAAACTGAAGGCAGGTAGCCGGATAGAGGGAGAGGAGAAGGAACTTTGAAAAGCAACTGAGTACAAGGAACATAGACAAGAATTAAAACACAGGGGACAGGGAGATGGACAGAAGACAACACAGAAAGAAAATCTGAATTGTCATCGGGGATAAGAAACACAGGAATATTAAAAAACACCACCACCACCACAGGGACAGGGAGGAAACACGGGAAGAAAATCTTTTAAGTGGCGGGGTACAAGACAGAGGGAGGAATTAAAAAAAACTGAGACAGGCTCCTGGCGAGAGGGAACTGTAGAACGAGAAATTAAAATGCAACAGGGTACAAGAAACACGGGAAAGCATTAAAAAGCAGGGAGAGGGAAACACGGAAAAAAAATTAATAGGGGAAATGGTACAGGGCAGAGTCAGCAGAAGAGCAACAAGTTTTGGGGAGCCAGGCAGGTAGGTGGGCCAGCAGAGAGGGAGACGGAGGCAGGGACAGGCAGGGAGGCAGGCAGAGGGCTGGGGCAGGGCGGCAGAGGCGGACCGGGACGCACGCGAGCGTCCTGGCTTCAGCTGGGACAGAGTTAATTTTCTTCACAGACGCCAGTGCGAGACGAGCTGTGGAGAGCAACAGCTCAAAACATCAGCATGTGAAGTACCCAAGGACAGCCCAGCTTCTCATGCTGGCCGGCCAGCGAGGAGGACACAGCCGGGACAGCACACCCAAACTGGCCAAAGGGATACGACGTCGTGCTCGGTATATAAACCGGGGCGGGGGGGGGGGGGGGGGAAGAAGGGGGAAGTGGCACACGTTCGGAGTTACTGCATCTTGTCTTCCCAAGCGACCGTCACGCGTGATGGAGCCCCGCTTTCTGGAGATGGCTGAACACCCGCCTGCCGACGGGGAGCGTGAACGAACGCCTCGTTTTGCTTTGCTTGCGTGCGCGGCTTTGCTTTACCCGCTAAACTGTCTTTATCTCCACCCACGAGGTTCCTCCCTTTCACCCTTCCCATTCTCTCCCCCATCCCGCCGGCGGGGAGCGAGCGGCTGCTTGGGGCTTCGTTGCTGCCTGGGGTTACACCACGACACTTCGCTGGTATAGCTGTGTCAATGTCCCGATTTCTGGACAAGGAATGAAGGGACTAAGCGGGGGTGATACTCCTCTGCTGCCTGTGCATGAAGTTAAACAATGGGAAACCAGGAAATCCATGGGAGAAGATGATGCATTTTGAATTATTACCAAAAAAACCTGTTCAGATGGCAAATAAGGCGAGCTGCTGGGTTTGTATTCGTTTTCCAGAACGCTCAAACAAAGGGCTCCCGCTAATCGGAATCCTGGTACCGACTGATACCTCCTCACGGAGTGGTTTGTGGAAAAATGCAACGCAGAGCGCCAACAACGCTGAAAATCAGGAATGGGAAATGGAAATTACAATTTCCACCAAAAATTATGCAGGTTGCCTAACGATACGTCCCAGAGGTACCCCTTCGGCGGGGACGTGCCCGTAAGGCCTCGCCACCAAACTGCTTTGGAACTTGCGTTCTAGGAGCCATAGTTCCAAATAGCGCAATAATCGAGAAACTAGAGTCTCGAGCGTGACTAAGAACCTACCGCGTGAGAAATAAAAGAAACGGAAATAACCCACGATTGACAGACCCGCAGGATTTCGCTCCTTCGCGAGGTGGCTTACTCCCTGGCGAGGAGGTAGCGAATTAGAAAAAGCTATAATAAATACTTCAGCCGCAAGCGAGAAAATCGGAAGCGAGACCTGTGACGCTATAAAGGCCCTGTCTGACGCTCACTTCCCAGGGAGGGATAGGCACAATTTTAAATACGGGCTCCTGCGTACACGTGGATCAAAGCGGCAGAACCTCTCCAGACCTAGAAGACATACGGAAACAGACTAAAACGCTCCACGAGATACAAAGGCATGACCCACCTCATGGATCTGCGGAAACATTTAAATGGTGAATTTCCTGGTTCCCTGATCTGAGCCTATGGCTAAAGAAGTTATTGAGCAGTATAATCATCGCCGCCTTAACTTTTGTAGGGATCTGTGTAATAACACAGGGAGGTAGGGTTATGAGAAGATGAGACTCGTACAAGAGAAACTACAGCGAAGTTCCTCTTCCACGGTCTCAAAGGGAGGAAACGTAGAGCGACTAAAGCTGCGTGTCCGGGTTAGCGCCTGGGGGACAGTGACGCTGCTTAACGGAGGCCTGGCTGCTTCGTGTAAACTCGCCCGCCTCGCTCATCACCAGCCTCCGGAGGAAAACCGAAAAGAGGCACTTCAGGGACGGGCAAAGGGAGACATCCTGCTACAAGGCAGGTAACAAGGACAGAAGAACGTCGCCGGTACGAAGTCAGCGGAACCCACGGCGACCGGGATGAAGGTAGAGGCGGCAGGGCGAGATCGCGACCACCGACTCCACGGAGGGACCGTGCAAATTGCCTCCCCGGCTGCCAAGAGCAGGCGTGCCGACTGACAGAGCAAGCGAAGCTCATTTCCATATACCTGAGCAGGAGCGAGTGACAGGGTAGTCACTAGCCAGGGCATGTAAATTTGGGCGGGTTTTCCACTGTCTTTACTAAACACCTAACAAGAGACACACGCGGTCGCTCCTCCGTGCGGTGTGCCAGCTTTGGGGAATTGCCACCCGGCACCCACCTTTGCGCAAACGCTTTGACGTAAATAAATGTCTCGGCTCTGTGTGCAAGACTGGCCGATGGCACACCGGGTACCGGGCCTGACTGTGGGACAACACAGGGAGCGGGAGGGGGGGGGAAAAAAAAAAAAAAAAAAAAAAAAAAAGAGAGCTGGAGAGCAAGAACAGCAGCGATGAGCACGGAAAGAAGGGGGGTGGGTGGAGTCCAAAGTAGGGTCATCAGGGAGCCAGAGACTGAGAGGGAGAACGGACAAAAGCGACAGGCGCTGCAGGGGCGAGAGGGAGGAATGGATGAGCAGGGACAGCCAGCCAGCCAGCCAGCGACGGAGAAAGGCAAGAGACCACACGGGCGACAGCGCGGAGAGGGAGGAATTAAAAGTGAGGGACGGCGAGCTGGGAGAGCAGAGGCGGAGAAAGAAACGGCATCACAACGTGCTACGGGGCCAAGAAGGAAGAATCGGGGACAGGGAGCCAGGCAGAGAGAGCCAGGGCAAGAAAAAGTACGGACAGAGAGAGAGGAACGGCAAAATGGGGTTCCGGAGCCAGGCAGAGAGAGAGATGGTGAAAGAAAACGATAGCGACGGGCTACAGGGAGGAGAGGAAGGAGTGACAAGATAGGGACGAGGAGCCGGACGCAGAGAGAACCGTGCCTCCGTGCTCTGAACGAGAGGCCTGTCTGGAAATGGAAAGTGCAGATACTAAATCTAATAAAATAACAGGGAAGACGACATAGATGAGACGTGACCAAGCGTAGCACAAAACGTAACGCACGCTACCCTGCGCCGTCAACCGCTGTGGCCCAGCATCTAATGGCAGGCTTACTTTCTGTTTTCCAAGGAGAGTACCACAAAAATGTAACTTTCAGATTATACGAGTGTTTGATCAGGCTATACAAAAAAGGTAACGAAAATTGCCTTACAGATCTACGTGAATACGTGACAGCAGCGGGAAACTGCTAGACTAAAAACACTCAGCCTTACAAGTCCACAGAAAGACATTAGGTCTTGTAAATAATCCGTTACAAAGACGCCGATGCCAACACAGCACCGCAACATGTCACCCACAGCGGATTTCTTTCTTCCCGGGTTTAAGGAATTCATTCTTTTGGGGGGGTTAGATTTGGTGGGGGTTTGTGAAGAAGGAAGTTCCTTAGCTCTGCTTACGCCTTAATTCTGGCATTCCAGTGCAAGTCGTAACAGCTTTGTCTTTCAGTGCGTTAAGCCTCGGCATCGATTTCCACAATGACGTAACCAGCTCCATCCTAGTACTTTCCACTCCCTTTCTAGCACAGGACTGTGCCACCTGTCATACGACACATAAGGGATTCTAAAACAATTCCAAGAGCTAATCCCAGGAAACCCAAGATTAAAGCTCCCGTTTTCCTATGTCACGTCCAAAATATTTAGAACTTTGACAGAGATGACATCATGTTTTCCTTAAAACAGCCGATTTCAAAATGCTGCGCTGGGCGAGAACACCATAAAAAGTTTAAGACGAACGGCCACGCTCCTAAGTAAAACAATAAATCCGGCGCACAGGATCTGCGCAGCCTCTGCTTTGGCCTTCGCCTCTCGCCACCCACCACCAAAGCTGCTGCCGCATCCTGTGCGCCACGCGTAGCAGGTTTCAGACCACGGCCTGGAAGGCGGTAAGGGTAAAATAAGAGAAAATGTGCCATTACTCTTTGCAGTTATGATTAATTTACTTCCTGGTTTACAGTCTGGTTATGGAGTAAGGCTGCAGACTTTATATCAAGCATTTGCCATTCAATATGCCAAACGTATAAAAAAGCCCGGTACTTTAGAAAGGGGCACAAAGCTAATTCACAACCACCACATGAAGGACAGAAATAGAAATAGTAATATTAAAAAAAAAAAAAAGACACTAATTAGCTTCATTATTTTAGACGGGTAACTATCTCAGCCCCTCGATGGTCAGTCCTGGCAACCAATGCATCTGTTACAACCAGACTCACGCGTGCTTTCCCTCCTCTCCCTACCACTCGATTTTAGATAAAAATAGCCTTTGAAACTATCGGGTCTGCTCCAGCAACAGAAACCAAAGGTGATTAACTGCTACGGCGTGCTGTAACGATCGCAGATTTGATGTGTTTTCCTGGAAACAAAAGCTGAATGCAGAAACAACTCAAAGACCCAAGCACAGAAAATGAGCTAGGATCCTGGCGTACAAGCTGGTGTAGCCAGAAACGCTACAGAAAAGGCGGCTAACTGGAAAGTCCTCACTCTGCAAATGCTCACACGCTTACCAATCCATTACTTGAATCCACTAGCTTCGGATACAGTAAAGCCTGCGAGAGTAAACGTCGCCGTCTGCTTGGTAGATTCACCCGTGACTCCGTTCACTGCATATTCAATATTCTGCCTTCCTGTCAAAAGGAATCCGTTTACCAAACGAAGCTCACATCGTCCACGGTCACTTTTATGGGGAAACTGGCATAAAAAAGATTTGTCCCTAGGGCGGAAGAGGGAAAATGTCGTGTGGCCAAAAGAACAAACCCAGGATTCAAACGCAAGTCCACTCACGCCCTAAGAAGTTAAGACTTCCTCTCCTATAACAATTCCCCACACAGAGCTCTAGAGAACGAGAACCTTGTTTTGCTAGTTCTTGGATTTTGCCCACAGTCAGGAACAAAAAAAAAAAAAAAAAGCTCCTCAAGGTTGACTCACAGACACGTCCTTCTACAGCTGACAAGACACTAGGTGTTTGAGGAGGTAGGGGGTGATGAGGACTTTGGGTTTGGTTTGAATTTTTTTTTTTTTTTTACAGCCCAATTTCAGGTACAAATTAAGGAAAAAAAAAAAAAAAAAGGAAACATAGCAACACAGACACGCATAAAACTTCCCTCAGGTTTGGTTCCTTCCACAGTAGTCATCATGCATTCAAAACGAAGGTGCATCGCTGTGCAAAGCAACGTGCCACTTCTCCGCATTATTCATCACAGGCGACGCAGAAGTTCAAATTCAACGCACGAGTTCTGCAAGGACGCAAAAGGGGACAACACACGCCATCTAGTTTCCTGCCCACTGAGAAACTGGAAAGCAGACCAAAAAAGGCAAGACATACAGAAAAGGATCCACGGCATTAAGAACTCTGTTATCCTGGTGAATATTGGCAACTATTGCTTGGATTTCTTTGTAAAAAGAAACACAAAGGAATTAGACTATGATCAACGAGAACTAAGCCAGCAGGGTAAAAACCCAAACCCACCCAACAGATACACAACTTGAACTCCTCCAAAATAGCTTCCGACCATTTCTTTCGAAGAAAAATAATAGGGAACGCGCAGTTACTGGAGACCTCAATATTGATGTCTTTCTGCGACTCTCTCCACCTACATTTGGGGAGAAGACTATAAAACAAGTTCACAGCGCATGAGGTCCTTTAAACTAAAAATGGATTAAACTTATGAGGAGTATTGTACCTTCAGAGCTTCACTTGTTCTCTTTGCATTAACACAGGACCCACAGAAGCAAGTCTAAAAAACTTGTGGAAAATTAATTACGTGAAGTGTGAAAAGAGCCCAGAATCTCTCCATTTTAAACCTACCTCAGGCAAATGATTCCGCCAGCAGCTCTTCCACGTTTTCCAGGGATTTTCCTGCTTTCCGTATTTCCGACGGTGGGGGAAGCTACCATGCTTGTATAACCTTCGAAGCTGTTGGCACTTCTGCAAAACACGAAACATTCCTACACACCCTCTATGCAACGGGGAAGATTTTACAGCCGTCCCTCTGTCGGTACACACAATGCCATCCTTCTCTCAAAACTGGTAACCAAGGAGCGAAGGTTTTGTACACTTTTACCTTCACCTGAACTCTACTGCATAAATACGAGGTCTTTTTTAAAGTGCTGCAAACTCCTCTTCCTCTTCTGGGCTTGCTCGGTATGGATATACGCCACGTTTTAATCAGGCCTTGCTACCTAGCAATTCCAGACGCTTCCTAGCTCAGAGCTTGACAAACGCACATACTCTGAACACTGCAGATGTCAAGGGTGGTGTGCAGAAGCTTGGCTGCTAAAAGGAGTCCGGCGTGACAGGCCACAATTTAAGCGTCACGGAAGATGGCCAAATCTGTTCGGAAAGTACTACAGTTTTTTTACATCGCAAGTCATAAAAGCGTTGGTATTTCCTTCAGTGCTCAGCAATTTACAACAAATGATTACGGATGGACAACAAAAGAAAAAAACAAACCACAACCACCACAAAAAAGTCTCTCCTAAGCTTCTTGATGATAACAGAAATCCAAAAAACACAGCGTGCCCTAACAAGCCCTGAACTCACAAAGAAAGCAAAGAATGAAATGATCTGCAGTATAAAAATCTCAATTTTTATGCTAGTCCCATGATTACAGCAGGCACTATTCGGGATGGAAAAACGTCTGGAGTTTGCCTACTGATCGGTCTTCCATAGCTTTCAGGGAAACTTTCAAGGAGAAGCAACAGTCTAACTCATCACCAAACCACCACTGCTGTAGCAAGCCATCCTTCCTAAACCTCTCACACAGAACGCGTGATTTTTACCCCGGATACACGTATTCATAAGCTCTACACACACACCCCCACACACCACCACCCCCCACCCCCGCTGTGGGCAGGACCAGATGTTTTCCAAACACAGGCAGGCAACTGGGAACACGGAGGATTCGCTGGGATTTCTACAGCTGCTGAGCTAAGCGAGAAACACCCTTGATCACCATTTCCCCCAGGTGGTTTGTCACTGCAGCACCACTTGCGCCGACTTCGTCTAACCAGGTTCTGTGGCGAGTGGTAGGATTGGGTGGGGAAGGGGGAAAAGGCGGGGAAGGGGGAGCTGATGTAAAGGAAGATTGAGACTTTGCCTTAACATTAAAAAAACCAAAAAGCCCAAAGCATCACAGAGTCTTTTTACTCCTCCAGATAAGAAGGTAAGAAAGAAAGATTCTGCGAGCCTGGTTTGGACCTAGGTTACTGTTATTCCACCTGCGACCTTCCAACTGCCCCTTAGGAGACAGCAGGACCCCATCACCCAGCTTGGTTACACAAGCGAAACCCATGTCAGAGGCCCAAAACTCCTGCAAGGATTTAGCCAATGAGGCACCTGGAGCCAGAATATTTCACAGTTGGTGAGACAACCTCCAAGTAACTAACTAACCCTTAATGCTTTCACAATACTGAAATCATTCCTACCATTGTATGGACCATGACGTTTCACCAACCAACATAAAAATGGCAGGGGAGTACTTGCCAGGTGTAATTACCTTCTAATGTAGCTTTTTCCAAAGCAGAGGTCTTCACCCTGACTGCAACAAGCTCACCTGCCGCGTAAAACTTTCCAATGCACACATATAAAAAAGTCATGGCCTTTTTTTTTTTAATTGCAGACATCAAAATGCAAAACTGAAACAAGCGTGCCCTCCTGCTACAGACTTAGTGCAAAGAAAGTGAACGTCAGACCTTCCAAAAAACAGGTGTAAGACGACTTGAACAGTAGCCACTAACAGATTTCCTGTAATCTAGTTCTCAGAAACACCTCAAACTTTTGAGTTGAAACACAAAACTTCCAGGAACTTGCAAGTTTTAGCCCACAAGAATGGGTGACACCACAAAGGTTCAAGACACTGAAAACTTTTTTTTTGGTTTTTTTTTTTTGTTGTTTTTTTTAAATCGGAAAGGCCGGGCAAACTTAGAAACTAAGAGCGACGCACAGGCTGCTGTCACAATATTTGAACACCTGCAGCAGAAGAGCTCATCCTTTCAGAGGAAAACACTGTTCTACCGAGTACACCACATAGGGCATAAAATTTAAATAAGCTTTAAATAAGAGCTGGTCCTTTAAGAGGAAGAACGAAATGCGTGGAGAGAAAAATAAAACCTCACCTGCCCAGTCAAAATACTCATCTTACCTTTCTCCTTAGTATTATCTTGCTGACAGCACATTACCCCAACACTGCAAGGAAGAGAAATTAGATGTCACCGTACAGAGAAAACTATGGAAAAACCCCAACCCCTAACCTGTAAAGAATTCACGTCCAACAAAGGAACCGGTGAACTGCCCACAATTTTTCAACTAAACTTTGGATTGGCAGAGCTGCCCATCTCTTCAGGATTTCAACTCACTTCAGGTGAACCTGCAGGTGCTTAGAGCCCTAGAACAAACCAGCTCTTTTCTCCACATTATATCGGAATCGGAGATGCAGTAGGGACTCCATAGTACCTGACTTGGCCTCTAAACCGAGGGGCCTTGAAAGCAATCGCTCGGAGATTACTAAATTTAAAATAGTCGTAACACCAACTGGCTGCACAGAACAGCTCACAAATGGTATTTCAGTTCATACCTTCAGGAAGACGACATCTGTCTGCCTGCAGCAGAGACACAACCTTTGTCGGAGAAGCGCGTACCATATACTGTTCGCGTTGCCAGAAACTCATCTAGAACAACAAGAGCTCTATGTTTTCAAAGTTCTCCAGAAACTAAAGAGATCAGGCACTTTTCTTTAAAATAAACAGACGTTTCTGGAAAAAAAAAAGTATTAGCAATTATATAAAACTTACGGGCAGATATGAAACGTGCCCCAGAGCACAGCATTGCTGAATTATGTTTTTCCAAAGTTATTCTACGAGCTGAACTTTCCTACACACGGAGCCTCGCTCGTGCGTTACGCAGCCGCCTTTGGTGACGCGTACAGACCCTGCATGTCGATGGCCTGGCCTGCTGCGGACTACGAAGAGGGATCCTACCTCACCTGGAGGGGCTGGCTCTCTCTTCCCTGCAGCGGGAGGCAGCTGCCGGCCGGCCTTCGGTTTCTTCTTCCTCTTTACCGTTCTCTGGCCCCTCCAGCTGTGGCCGCGGCAGCTCCCGCCCAGGGCCGGCAAGCGCTCCGCCTGTCCCTTCCTGCAGCCGTGCCACGAGGAGAGCGAGGTGCCACGGGCAGAGACAACGCACGCGAGCCCGAGGCGGGTGCGGTCAGCGGCGAACGGACGGGGACGAACGGACACGCGCAGCCTCAGCGCGGCCCCCGGCAGAGGGAAAGAAGCAGCAGCGACCCTTATTACCGTAGTTCCCCCCTGGCCGAAGCCTCTCCTTCCGCGGGGGCCGCCGGAGACGCCGCTCTGCCCCTGCACCGCCGCCAACGGCGCGCGCTTTCACGGAGAACCCAGCGCACGCGAGGCCCGGCTTGCCGCCTCTGCGACAGGGCCCGGGGCCGGCCCGGGGCTACGGGACGGGCTTCAGGGGAGGGGCTGGAGCTGGGGGCAGCTGCGCGGGGCCAGGAGAAGCGAGCGGGGGGGCTCTGGCGAGTTGGGAGGCGCCCGGCGTCTGCGCCTGGGGGGGGTGTCCGCCTCCTTCCCTCCTCCCAGCCCCCCGGTAACTCCCCGGGGCTGCCCCGACCCGGCTCGCCTCCAGCGGGCCGGCAGCCGGCCGCAGCGGGCGGCTCGAAGCTCCTCGCCCCGCCACCCGCGGGCGGGCGGCCGGCGCGCAGGAGACGCCCCCGCCCCAGGGGCTCGCTCGCCTCACCGGCGGCCCCCGCCCTTACGCCCCGCCGGGAGCAGGACCCCGCTGCGCCGCCATGCTGCTCGCATGCGCCGGACGGCGCGCCGGAGGGGCCAGTGCCGGCGCGAGAATGCCGGGCTGCAGTACCACGCTGCGGCCACGGGGCGGCGCCAGCGGCGGCGGCGCGTGCCCCAGGGCCGCACCGGCGCGGCCGTTCCGCGCTTTGCGCGCCAGGCGCCCGCCGGCACCGCGCACGTGGGGCGGCAGCGACCTCTCCTTACCGGGAGGCGGCAACGAGCGCGGCGGCATCACTGCGCAGGCACCGCAGCCTCGCGATGCCGTGACCGGCGGATTGCAGTACCGCGTTCTGGTCGCCGCGTGGCAGCAGCGCCGTGCCTGGGGTTTCTTCCAGCGCAAAGGCCTTCCCGAGCCTGGGGTCACGCTTCGGGGAGGGCTGCGCGCCCCAGCCCCCGGCTCGGTGAGGCAGGGAACGGCTGTGTGTGAGCTGGGAGCCCCGCGGGGACGGAGCAGGGTCCCAGCAGGGACGTGCGCAGGGGCTTGGTTCCCTGGGTGCTCCTGCCGTGGGAGGCGGCCGTCCCACGGAAGAAAAAAAACAGCCCGGCAGCGCAGACACCCAGAGCAGGGGGGCCAGAGCTGCTGCCGCGCTCTTTCAGCTTCCCACCCCCGGGAGCGGCTCCGGGACCCCAGGCCTAGGATCACAGACTGGCAGCGTTCGGCAAGGAACAACCTGCCTCCGAGGAGGGAGAACTCCACAAGCTCCCTGAGCCGCCTGTGCCAGCACTCGGGCACCCTCGCAGTGGAACAGGGTTTGCCGATGTCCAGACAGAGTCCCCTGCGTTTTGGCCTGTGCCCATTGCAACACTTGATTTCCCCCGAGTGCAACATTTCAGCTTGGGCAGAACAGGACGCCCCTGCCAGGGGCTCCTCTCTCCGGGATCACGGCGGTGTCACTGGGGCTCTCCAGCAGGCTGAGGCTCAGCTCCGGTTCTGTTGTGAAGGTATCATCATTAATCTAGATACAAAAGAAAATACAGACTGTTTTGGTGGCTTCTGTCAGGGAGCAGCAAAGACCAGCCAAGGATGGGGATCCATCTCCTCCAGGAGAGGAGCTCCCTAAAGCACAGGTCCCAGGTGTCCATCCAGGAGACAGGGCTGCCGACCAGCACAGCTACAACATAGCTCAGAGGACAGAGGGTTCAGGGCTGAGCACAACTGGGACACCTGTGGCCATGGGTGTGGAGCCAGGTGAGGCTGCTCAGGGAAATTAAAGCCTATTAACGCCCTCTAGGCCCCGACAAACTTAAAATAAGTCTAGGAGTCGGTTTGCACTGCATAAGCTTCTCTATTGCTCCCTTTCAATAGAGCTTACAGAAAATGGTGCCACCCCACCACTCCAGGTGCCACTCTGGCGCTAGATGACCATTATACAGGGAAACACAATTTGAAGTTATCCTGCCTGAGATCTTCATGGCTTCAGAGCTACTCCCCTGTACTCAGAGAGAAAAAGCACATATTATATGCATCCAGAAATAATGCTGGTGACTACTTCACTGAGAAAAACACAGGCTTTGATCAAAGTGAAGAAAAGTGAAATGCCCTGGGCAGAATTACCCAATATTGGTTACACACCCATAATAACAGGGCTCAGGCAGTGAGCAAGCCAGGCCTTGTGGGTGGCAGAATCACCCACTGATTCCTGCCTGGTTTCCCTTTCCTTCTTCCCCAAAGCTGGGAAAACCCGTGTGAGGACAAGTAAGCAAAGCTGTAGGAACAGCCACAGTCAATACCCTTCCAAGAAACATTCTCCAAAAAAGCATGCTGGAGGTATCTGGGCTTCTCGCCTGCCACAAGTGCCTCCAGCATCCCCATCACCTCACCCCACAGAGCTAGCACATTGAGGTTGCTGTGGGATAGCGAAGTTATAGGGCCCATTAAATGGTGGCACTCACCTGCAATTAGACTCCCTGGGAAAAGTCCTCACAAATTAGGGGATGATTAGCACGCCCCTAATTGCCCCCACTCCCTCTGGTGCTGTAAGAGTGTTGCTAAACAATTTAGTTTTTACTCTACCCGGGAAGAAGATGGTCTGTAAGTGCCTGAAGACTGTTTTCTACACCTTCGGGTGCATTGAGGTCAGGCGAGACATGCTTACTTCTCCCATCTTGCTTTGCCATGGCCGGTCCCAGTGGGGCCTCCTGGGCTCCTCACTGCTTTTGCAGCTCTCCTCTGGGGAATGACCTGAGCCTGTTGAGATGGTCTAGAGAGCCCTAAAAATTTGAGGAGATCGCTTGTAGAAAAACAGGTTGCAGATGAATTTCAGGAGAAGGGGCCCTTTTGCCTGAAAGTGCTTTGAGTTTGGGTCTCTCTAGGAGGCAGGTCTTGACACTGGATCGAATCGCTGTCTTAATACAGAGACGTTAATTAAAACAAGCAGCCAGGACCATGCTTACAACCACTCAGGTCATACCTGCGTCTGCATGGCCCAAGTTCCCACTTTGTCTCCTTCATTTACCAGCACACATGCTGCGGCCTAGAGCTTGCAAAATTCACAAAATCACAGAATCACAGAATCACTAGGTTGGAAAAGACCTTCAAGATCATCAAGTCCAACCTTAATCCAGCGCCACCATGTCCCCTAAACCATGTCCTGAAGCACCACATCCACACGTTTTTTGAACACTTCCAGAGATGGCGACTCCACCACCTCCCTGGGCAGCCTGTTCCAATGCCTGACCCCCCTCTCAGTGAAGAAATTTTTGCTAATATCTAGTCTAAACCTCCCCTGGCGCAACTTGAGGCCATTTCCCCTTGTCCTATCACTAGTTACTTGGGAGAAGAGGCCAACACCCTTGTCGCCACAACCCCCTTTCAGGTAGTTGTAGAGAGCGATAAGGTCTCCTCTCAGCCTCCTCTTCTCCAGACTGAACACCCCCCCAGTTCCCTCAGCCGCTCCTCATAAGACTTGTGCTCCAGACCCCTCACCAGCTTCGTTGCCCTTCTCTGGACACGCTCCAGCACCTCAACGTCCTTCTTGTAGTGAGGGGCCCAAAACTGAACACAGTGTTCAAGGTGCGGCCTCACCAGTGCCGAGTACAGGGGCACGATCACTTCCCTACGCCTGCTGGCCACACTATTGCTGATACAGGCCAGGACGCTGTTGGCCTTCTTGGCCACCTGGGCACACTGCCAGCTCATGTTCAGCCGGCTGTCAACCAGCACCCCCAGGTCCCTTTCCGCCGGGCAGCTCTCCAGCCGCTCCTCCCCAAGCCTGTAGCGTTGCATGGGGTTGTTGTGGCCAAAGTGCAGGACCTGGCACTTGGCCTTATTAAACCTCATACAGTTGGCCTCTGCCCATCAATCCAGCCTGTCCAGATCCCTCTGCAGAGCCCTCCTACCCTCCAGCAGATCAACACTCCCACCCAACTTGGTGTCATCCGCAGACTTACTGAGGGAGCACTCGATTCCCTCATCCAGATCATCTATAAAGATATTGAACAAGACCGGTCCCAGAACCGAGCCCTGGGGAACACCACTCGTGACCGGCCACCAGCCGGATTTAACGCCGTTCACCACAACTCTCTGGGCTCGGCCATCCAGCCAGTTCCTCACCCAGCGAAGAGTAAACCTGTCTAAGCCACGAGCCGCCAGTTTCTCCAGGAGAATGCTGTGGGAGACACTGTCAAAGGCTTTACTAAAGTCCAGGTAGACAACGTCCACAGCCTTTCCCTCATCCACTAGGCGGGTCACCTGGTCATAGAAGGAGATCAGGTTGGTCAAGCAGGACCTGCCTTTCATGAGGTCCTCATGAAAAAGCTCAGTCCTGCTTTCTCCACAGAAATCCACAAATCAGGCCACCTCCTCTACCAGCTGCCAACAGTCACAGCTGGAAAAGGGAACAAAACTGAAAAACCCCACATGGTTCATTTGACGGCT
This sequence comes from Phaethon aethereus, assembly GCF_964289735.1. Lineage (NCBI taxonomy): Eukaryota > Metazoa > Chordata > Aves > Phaethontiformes > Phaethontidae > Phaethon > Phaethon aethereus. Next base: position 72,024,772 of record NC_138579.1, on the reverse strand, counting down.
TTTGAACTCATGTTTCTCCGCTTCTCATTGTGATTGGTAAGATTCTCCAAGCTTTGCCTAAAAACCAAACATCAATGAGGACAAAAGGGTTGTTTCTTGTAAAAGTATCCCCTCCCCTTTCAGGGGGGGTACATGTTTCTGCATAGCCCAGAAAAGCTTAAGTATCTGTGTGTGTGGGTGTGTACATGTAGACTCTCTCTCTGTCTATTTATTTATTGACATGGTAGATACACAGTTTTTCAACCATCCTAAGGAATTTCAATGCTTTGGTGCTGAGCAGCAACCCAAGCCAGCGACCAGCCGCTGGCTGACACAAGCCCTGGTGGCTGTAGGATACCTCATGCTTTTCTGATTTAACCTCAGTTGCGGGTGATCCCCGCAAGCACTTAGGCTCATATTGCTCTGTGGTTACAATCTGTGGTTTTCCTGTTCACTGAGTAACAATCCCTAATTCCTCCCACCAGGAACTTTGCTGCAAACCGATGTATTTATTAGCAGCCCTTGGGCATTTTTCTAAGGCCACCCGCTTTTTACAGCCAGAGCACAGAACCACGCTGCCTTCCCAGCCTAATTTATTCTCGACTTCGCAGCGCCTGTAAGGAGTGGCAGGAGGAGGCTACACGACACAGCACTGCAGGGGATCCCAACCCATCGGAAGCCCCATCATGCTGCTGCTGCACAAGGCTGGTGTGCCAGGGGCCGTGTCCTTGGGGATGGGACCCGGGTGGCCAAGGGTCCCTGCCAGGCCCAGCAATGGGGCCAGAAGTCTAACCTGGCACACAGAGCCCGGAAGCAGCACCAAAAAGGTTTTCCAATTGCCTGCCTGCCTCTCTTTCTCTCTTTCTTTCTTTTTTTCTGTCTGTCTTTCCTTCCATCCGTCCATCCATCCATCCCAGGCCCTGCCGACTTGGGTTGCGCCAGCATTGTGGCTTGCCATGAGCAGCACATCCCGCCCCTTTCCCCAGCCCCAAGCATTTAACGGCTTTGCTGTTTCCAGGGGGAGGTCCAAACCGCGTTTCCCCCTCCCGCTCCAGCACCTGCAGCTCGGCTGGTGGCCGTCCTCCCTCGCTTCCCCTTCCTCACCCTCTGGATGGTGGCAGCAGCCCTGCTGAGGCTTCTGCCTCCCCTCACAGCGCCCACCAGCCGGTGAGCACGGCGTGCTCTCCCGCTTCGGTATTTGCTCGCTCCCCGTGGCGCTCAGGAAGGAAATTCACTTTTTTTTAATCCCGCAGCTGGATGCACCGGACAGGTTTTGCCTCGCTGTGACGCATCTCGGTGACCGGGGATGGGATGGCTCACGGCGGCGTGGGAACACGGCCCGGGGAAGCCCTGGTTGGGAGCTGCTCCTGCACGGTGGAGAGACAGGGCAGCTCCCATCCGCCCCGCGGGGCTTCTCTCCCTCCTCCGACCCCGGGGGCTGTGGCCGCCGCCGGCTGTGGCTCTCCGCCAGGGACCACTGCTTAGGCTTCGAAGCCGGCTGGCAGTGAAACCCGTGGCTAGATTTTGGGTGAGGCGACCTCACAGCCTAGTCGGAAATGCAGATGGCTGCAGGTTGGTGTGGGAGCCTCCAGCAAGGGGCCCCCCACACCAGGGTTTTCCAGCTACTCCGGGGCCCAAGCCCCGCGCTGGGGCCAGCACAGCCATCCCTGGTGGTGCTCCCGTCCGCGCCCCCGCGCCACTCCCGGCGCTACCCTGGCAAAAGCCCACGTGCATCTACAGTTCCACCCCCCATCACAGCTCCCGCCTCAGCCTCGGCCCATGCCAGAACCGTCCTGGGAAGAGAAACCAACCGGCAAAAATAGGGGAAGTGAGCCTGTCCGTATGGGAAGAGCCACAGCTTTCACAGCAGAAGCTGCTTTAACTGCTTATTCCCCAAAACACGCAGCAGCTGCCCTACGCCGCTGAAACTGGGGCCCAGCCCACGTGCCAGCATCCCTGGGCAGAGCCGGCTCGGTGCCGCTGGGAGCAGCTTCCTGCGGCTCAGCAATCCCGAGCAGGAGGTGCTTTTCCCAGCTGGGGCACTGCGGACCCGGGGGAAGGACAGCGATGGGGTAGGGGAGGCTGCAGAGGGCCCTGATGTAGATGTTGGTATGGGGCTGGCCCCCATGGGAGGAACCTCCAAACCCACCAGTGCCTGCCCCAGGGTCTCAGGCAGCCTCTTCCCCAAGGGAGAAGGGAGACAAGCATTGCACTGTCCCCCGCCCCGAAACCACGCTGCACCACCTCCCCGCTCCCTCTCCTCGCCTTCTGCCGCGGGGGAAAGCCTTGGGGTCAGCAGCAAAGCCCATGCGACTAGGGCCAGACCTCACCTCGCCGTGTGAGCGGGACCCCAAGGCCGTGGGGCTGGGCACAGGTCCCTCACATGGCACCAAGGAGCCAAGGTCACCCAGGGGCAGGGGGGATTCATCTTGGGGAGTCACCCAAGCACCGGCCAAGGCAGATTCACACAGTGAAGTTCCCTGGGCACAGTGAAGAGATGAAGCGAGATTTCTCCCTGCCCCATCCGTAGCAGAGCGGCTTTCATGGGGAGAGGGAGCTTTCGCAACAGGGAGGCAATGAGCTCCGGGCACCTCTGCTTTCTGCTCCCCACCTGCTTGTCTCAGCTCCGCTCAGTCGTTTCTCACATTCACCAGTTCTCACTTCTCCTTTCCCTTTTGCTAATTCAACCCCCAAAAGGAGGAACCACCCAGCAGCTGCACCCCCAGCCAGCTCATTTCCCCGGATCCCGCCTCACCGCTCAGACGTCTGGTGAGGGCCCTGCGCCGGTTCAGCCATGGGCTGGGTGCTGGGGGGGGTCCTGCCCGCCTGGGTGTTGGTGGCTTGGGTGACAGGCACTGAGCAGGTCCAGGAGCTGTCCCCCTCTGCAGAGTTTCCAGGGTGCAAGAAGGCCCTGAAGCTCCCAAGTCTGGAAGTCCTGCCGGGGGGGGGCTGGGATAACCTCAGGAATTTGGATATGAGCAGAGTCATCAACCTGGGCTACTCGCTGTGCAAGACCACAGAAGATGGATCTTACATCATCCCAGATGAGATCTTCACCATCCCTCGCAAGCAGAGCAACCTGGACATCAACTCCGAGATCATCGAGTCCTGGAAAGATTACCAAAGCATCACCTCTGCCTCCATCAACCTGGAGCTGTCCCTCTTCTCATCCATCAACGGCAAGTTCTCCTATGACTTCCACCGGACCAAGACCCACCAAGTGAAAGACCATGCTGTCACCACCCGAGTGCAAGTCAGGAACCTGGTTTACACTGCCAAGATCAACCCAGGGGCAGTCCTGGACAAGGGCTTCAAGAAGCAGCTGCTGATGATCGCCAGCCACTTGGAGAGCAACCAGACACGGATGGCTGATTTTCTGGCCGAGGTGCTGGTACTTAACTATGGCACCCACACCATCACCTCCGTGGATGCCGGAGCCAGTTTAGTGCAGGAGGATCAGATCAAGGCAACCTTCCTGAAGGACAGCGGCGCTACACGGAGTGCTGTCACCGCCTCGGCCGGCGTGGCCTTCCACAGCATCATCAATGTGAAAAACGAGGAGTCCCTGGATGTCAGCTCTGGCTTCACCAAGCAGTATCTGGAGAACCGCACCAACTCCAGAGTAGAGAGCATCGGCGGGACCCCCTTTTACCCAGGCATCACCCTCAAGACCTGGCAGGAGGGGATCAGAAACCAGCTGGTGGCTCTCGACCGCTCAGGGCTGCCCCTGTACTTCTTCATCAACCCCAGCACTCTGCCAGAGCTGCCCACCCCCACGGTGAAGAAGCTGGCCAAGCGAGTGGAGACGGCCATCCGCCGCTACTACACCTTCAACACCTACCCTGGGTGCACCGACGCCACCTCCCCCAACTTCAATTTCCATGCCAATGCTGATGATGGCTCCTGCAAGGGTGCCATGACCAACTTCACCTTCGGGGGAGTCTTCCAGGAGTGTGCTGGGCTGGCTGGCCCTGACGCCAGCACACTGTGCCGGGGGCTGGAGCAGAGGAACCCCCTCACTGGGACTTTCTCCTGCCCCACCACCTATGCTCCGGTGCTGCTGGGCGTGCAGGAGCGGGAGGAAGGCCACAGCCATCTGGAGTGCCATGACAAGTGCATCCTGGGCATCTTCTGCCACCCTGAGTGCCGGGACATCTTCAGGCTCTCCAGGGTGCAATTCAGTGCCTACTGGTGTGCTACCAGCGGGCCGGTGGCCCCAAGCTCGGGATACCTCTTTGGGGGATTGTTCAGTGCCCACAGCGCCAACCCCATCACCGGTGCCCAGTCCTGCCCCTCGGGGTACTTCCCACTGAAACTCTTCGATGAGCTCAGGGTGTGCGTGAGCCAGGATTACGAGGCGGGCAGCCAGTACGCGGTGCCCTTCGGGGGCTTCTTCAGCTGCCAAGCAGGGAACCCCTTGGCCGGGCAGCACCACGGCACCACCGAGGACCCCCATGCCAAGAGCTGCCCCCCAGGCTTCAGCCAGCACTTGGCGCTCATCAGCGATAGCTGCCAGGTGGAGTACTGCGTCCAGGCTGGCGTCTTCACGGGGGGCTCGCTGCCGCCCACCCGCCTGCCACCCTTCACCCGGCCCCCCACCAACCTGCCGGCCATCGACACCGTGCTGGTGAGCAGCGGGGATGGGGACAGCACCTGGGTCAGGGATGGGCAGAGCCACACATGGCGGCTGGCCCGGCCAGAAGAGATCCAGCACGCGGCGGAGATGGTGAGAGGGGGGGGGCTGACAGGCGGTGAGGTGGCTGGCATCACCGCGGCAGTCCTGGCGGGGCTGGCCACAATCCTGGTGACGGTCTGCTACAGCCGCCGGAGGTACAAGGCGAGGGGGTACTGCGCCATGAGCGAAAGGGACAGCCTGGCCGCCGCGAGCCCCGAGGACAGCACCGTGCTGAGCGTGGGTGAGGGGTACCAGCAAGAGCCGGAAGGGCCGTTGGCATGAGCATCGTCCCTCCCTGCAGTGGCCCCCAAACCCAGGCAAAGCCCCCTGCCCACCCCCCCTTTCCAGAGGCAAAGCTCTGCAGCACCACCAGCCCCCTGCCCCTTGCGCCCTGGGGCCAAGGGTCCCTGTCCCCACAGAGACCACAAGCTCGCCCCTCCGTGGGGCGACATGCTCTCGGCCCCACTGGATCCCCAGGCTCCAGCCTCGAGCACCTGGGAAGCTCCATGGCCCTTCAGACGTCCTTCCCCAGCTGCCCTCGGCAGCCAGCTCCCCGGGCCAGCCAGTCATCAGAGCCCGCACGTAATCCCTCCGCCAGCCCCGCACCTCCACGGCCGCCCCCCCAAGTCTCGGGGCTCTGCCCCTTCCGAGATGGGCGAGCTTCCCCTCCGCCGCACACCCCAGCTGTCCCCCCACTCCAAAACCAAAAAAGGGGGCCCAGGGCCCTTCAGCAAGCCGCTGGGCGACACTTCCCCAAAACGCCAGGGGAAGTTGTGCGAGCCCCCCAGCCTCACCCCGCACACGGGAATGCCAGCAGGACTCGAGCGCATCCACGGTGGAGACTTGCTACTTGTAAAAACACTGGGCGAGGATATTTCCCGGGGCCCGACTCCTGGGAAAAGACCCCAGCCCTCCAAGACCAGAGACCCTCCCCAGCTGCTGGGGGCACCCAGGGCGAGCGCAGACGTTAGCGCTAGCACTGATTCGCCTTGCGGGAGAGGAGGGAGCGGAGGGGCTCCGTGGAGGCGCGCGTGGGGCTGGCCACCGATTTCTGCCCGCTGCGACTAGAGGGCAACCGCTGTCCCCATGTATATCTATCGGGATAGATATACACACGCATGCAGAGAGGCACGGATCAGTTTTATTTCAGCCGGCAACTAACTGCGTAGGCAACGCGGCATTAAAAAAGAAAAAGAATCACGTTGTGAAGAGACTGTGTCACATTAAGAGCCGTCGGGATGGCACCAGGGGAGGGGAAGGTGGGTGACACACCACCCCCACCCCCACCCCCCCCAGATCACGGGAGGGTTTTGCATAGCTCCAGCCAGGGGTTTTCTGCGTGGGGGGAAGCCCGGGGCTCGGGTGGAGGAGAAATCACGCTGCTGCAGCTCCCCCAGCTGCAGAGCCGCCCGACACAGGGGTTTTCCTGGGGAGAGAAGTTTTCTCACTTGAGGTAGAAAGGAACAGCCCATGCTAAGGACGGCTGGGGACGGAGCGGTGCGAAGGGGCATCGGGGGGCAGGGGGTGCCTGGCCCTCCCCACGGTGCCCCCTCGCTCGCCTGGCCACACAGACGACGGACAGAAGACAACAGCGAGGCCAGGCCGTGCAGGGACAGCGAGCGTCCCCCGCTATCCGCTTTATTGACCCCCACCCCCCACCTCCGCGTGGCGGCGGGCGAGGGGCGAGGACCCCCGGCCGGGGAGGGGGGAAACGGCAACGACAACGGCACGATGCACAGCAGGACGGCCCCCCCCCGCCCCGCGCCGCCGTCCCCTGGGACAGAGGGCGAGCCGACCCCCAGGAAAACCAGGCGGGGAACGCAACAAAACGGGCCTGGAGGCGCCAGCCCCCCGGAGCAAGAGTGCGGGGCTGCGGGTAGCCCGGGCCGCGGCGGGTGCTGCCCCCCGCTCCAGCCCCGGGGCCTCGCAGGGACAGAGGCATGATCACAGCCAGCACCCACCCATGGGGAGAGTGCCCCCAAAACCGCGGGGACCTCCCCAGCACCACGTCGCAGGTGGCTCTGACAGGCCCTATGAAGTCCCCCGGGGGCTGGGAGGGAGCCCAAGATGCCATGCAACACCCCCCACCCATCACCCACACTCCCCTCCCCACACCAACCCCCCTGGCCCCAGCCCAAAACCGCCATGCCAACCCACCGCCAGCCAGCCGCCTCGCCTCCCCGCCCCCCAAGGCCTCCCCAGGGACCCTGGGGATGCTGCTGGGACCCAGCAGAAAGGGGAACGGTTCCCCCCCACACCTGCGCCTGGCCCCACGGGGACCCACAGGCGACAGCCCGACCGGGGGCACTGACCCGCTTCGGGGCAGGGGGGTGCCCCCGCAGTAGGGGAGCAGCGCTGGCCCCGTCCCATCCCATCCCCTCCCCGAGCGCCGCTGGGCTCGGCCCCCAGCCCGGCCCCCGCATCACATTCTCCCAGCCCCCAGGCCACCTCCCAAAACACCACCACCTATATGTACATATATACGACAAAACCCCAAAACACGAGGTATATAGAAATTCAAGGTGGGGACACCCCCATACGAACAGTTCAAGGAACCCACGACAGGAAGGGTGGGCGACAGGCCAGGAAACGTGCCTCCCCCCTTCCTACCACCCACTGGCCCGTCCCCGGCACAGGGAGGGGTGAGGGGCAGCCCAGACAAGGGGACCTGCAGGGCACAGCTCAGACATCACCAAGAAGAGAAGGGGGGCACGGGGCTGGGGGGGCCATCTGAGGCAGACCAGGGTCCCCCCCAACCTCCATGGACACAGGAGAGCCGTGGGGAGGTACCAGACAGGACAAACGAACAAACAGACGGCTGAGGGACGAGGCAGAGCGAGGGAGACTCCCATGGCCCCTGCTCCCACCCCAGATCGGGTCCCAGCCCCAGGTGGGTGTCAGGGGCATCGGGCCAGGCTGGGACCGTCCAATGGATAAGAAGGGAGGGGAGCCGGGCACCCCCCGAGCCCTCGGCACGGTGGCAGCGGGGGTAGGACAGCGGCCAGAGGGCACAGCCAGGCCAGCGTGAAGCCCGTGAAGCCCCACGGCTGTGCGGGGGAACGGTCCCTCCCCGCGGGAGTGAAGGGGATGGCCAAAAGGACCTTCTCCCGCATTCCCGGGCCAGCCTGGGGATGCTGCCACTGGGTGGGTGCCACCGGGAGCAAGGGGCTCCAGGTGCCCCCTGCAATGCGCCCCGGTGGGTTTCTCCAGCAGCTTTATCCTCAGGGGGGCAGCATGGGCACCCCTTCCCTTGCCTCTCCGCCACGGTCTCAGTCCTTCTCCTGCACCAGGCTCTCCTCCGTGATGCCCTGGGCCGCAAGCTCGGCCAGGACATTGTCCAGGTAGTTGATGTCAGGGTAGCCATGGCCGGTGAGGTTGGAGCCGAACTCTGTCTTGTGGTGGATCTCGTTCCAGATCACTGTGTCCGACTCGCCTGTGGTGCTGGAGGTGCCGATGGCGAAGATCAAGCGACGGTCCCAGGCTACCAGCAGCAACTTCAGTACCTGTGGAAGGGAGAGATGGGGCAGGCAGCAAGGCAAAGGCCCAGGGGGAAGCACTCTCTTCTGCTCAGGGCACGCCTGATCATCCTGGTACACCCCGGCAATGTGGCAGTCAGCTCTCTCCGGGAGCTTGGGATTCCAGCATGGGGTCCTACCCCAACCAAAACAGCGGGACCAGGCTGCAGAGATCCCCCAGCGCATGGGAACATCACTGGGCTCCTGCAGAGCATGCCAGATGGGCTACAGGGAAAACCCGCACCCAGATCCGCCTGCATGAGCCCTATTGCTTTTCCTCGTGCTCCAAACAGCTGCTCACTCCCTCTCCCCCTTGATACGCCTTTGAGCATGCCTTGGCCAGCTCGAGCCACCCGGGTGAGCCCCTCACCTTTCTGCCCTTCTCGCTGTCTGGCAGGTAGCAGTGCCGGGGGAAGCCGCGGGCGGTGAAGCTCTTCCCGGGGTTTGGATGCTCTGGTCCCTGCAGTGTGTGGAGCAGGAGAGGAACAAAACATTTTTGGAGCTCAGAAGGACACTCTGGGCACAAGAGCCCTGACCTCAGTGGATGCAGAGCTGCTTGCTGCTGTGGGTGAGCCATGCTCCAGCACGGTGGCCACGCTCCAGCACGGTGGCCCTAAATGCCACTGTCCCCCCCGCCACCAAGCGCAGATGGGGCCAACACTTTCATGCACATGTACCCCAGACTTCCCACAACGTCCTTACGGACACGCAGCTCCCGAGATATCGTTGAACCTGGAGCTCTCAGTCAAGGCTGCAGCGTGACCTGGGGGTGACAATGGTGACAAGGGCCACCAGCCCCCACAGGGGACCACCCGTGTAATGCCCTGGGCAGAGGGCCAGGCCGCACCTGCACTCCCGGGGGAATGTTGTAGATGATGCGGATAGTTTTGCAGTCAGAGTGGCCAGGCAGCGCGTGAGGGATGATGTGATACTCCATCTTCCCTGGGGGCTGTGTCCCCGTCTTCACCCCATAGATGGTTTTGCAGGTGGGACACTGCAGGCTCCCATCCTGAGAACAGGAAAAAGAGGGGAACATCATGAAAACAGTGTCCCCCAGCACCCAGACAGACCAGGCACTTCATCCCTGAGCAGCACTGAATGCCGTTTTCATCATGAAAAGTCATTTCAAAAACCCTCCGGAAGCAGGGGGTAGGGCTGGAAGAATTTGCTACGGTGACCCAGCTTAACCAAACACCTGAGGTCTGCATTTCTCTTCCTCCTCAGTTCTACAGTCCTTGCTACTTTCCCTACCTCTGTTTTGGGGTGGTTTTTCTTTTTTTGTCCCCGCCCCCCCCCCCCCCCAAAGGGAAAGATAATAAACATTAGAAAACCCCAAGCAATGCGAAGCGCATTTTCTGGGGATTGTCAAGCACAAAGGGCCATTTGCAGGGTCCTCAGGAAAGCCACCTGCGGCTGGACAAGCACCGCCTGGCCGCAGATGCCAGGTAGCTCTGCTCGAGCACGCAGGGATCAAAGTTCACCGCTGCTAACTCTGGGAAGGAAAGCAAGGACACAAAACTGGGCACAGTGGTGGAAAACACACCCACACAACCCTGGTTTCTCATTTAGCGGTCCCAAAGTGCTTGCTGCTGACAAGAATTTAACTCTCCGTCAGGGCAGGAAGGTCAGAGCCCCCACAGGGCGGCAGGACTCGAGCACTGTCCCACTGAGGGGCAGGTGGAGCTCAGCACAGGTCGCCGAGCCAGCGGCCGCAGCATCCCCCGGGGCCGCAGCATTGCACCTTGTTGCCGTTGTTGTACATGGCGACCAGGCAGTGGAGGTGGAAGATGTGTCCACATTTCACCAGCTTCCCCACCAGGTCGGGCTTGACAGCCGGCTGGGGTCCCTTGTAGCCGGAGGGTGCGGAGAGGCACTCCATGCAGATGGTGCAGTCCTGCGTGGAAGGGGAGGAGAGAGGTCCGATGGACGGATGCAGCCAGAGCCTCGCCGAGGACATGGGGCTGATGAGCTGCCCTGCTCTTGCCCAGGGACCAGCACCCACCCCTGGTGCCGTGCCATCACCCTGGGCCACCACAGGGCCGGCCAACACGTGCATCAGCACACAGCCCCCCTTCAGAAGGGGATGGGGAGAGGGCAGAGCCACGAGGGGCGGCAGGAGACCCCGGCACAGCACGGGGGCATGGCCCGTGTCCCAGTCACTCCTCCCAGAGCAAAGCACCCGGGGACACCCCAGCGCGACCCCGGCGGCTCGCACCTCATCTGGCGGATGCCGCACCTTCTGCAGGTATTTTTTCAGCACCTCCTGCGGGGTTTTACCTGCGGGAGAGCAAGAGTCAGAGGGGCTGGCGGGCAGCACGGGGAACACCCGCTGCTGGGGGCAGCGGACGGGGGCACAGGGCAACCAGAGAGAGAGGGAAGGGGGGATGGGAACAGGGGCCAATTGGCAAAGCGCCTCTCACCCTTCTTGGCCTGTTTCTTGGTGGTCTTGCGGCAGGTGTGGGAGATGCCGGGGATGGACTGGATCTCGCTTTTGCTGACGGGCGGGGGGTGCAGCACCAGCTTGGGGGGCCGTGTCAGGCAGACAGGCAGCCCGGCCGCACTCATTAGGATCCCCGTGATCCCTGGGCGAGGGGGTTCAAAATGGCACTGAGGAACCAGTGTCACCCCCAAACCCCAGCTGATCCCCCAAAAACCGCCCCACCGGGGCTGCCTCCACCCCGGGGAGGCCAGCACTCGCAGGCACCGGGCGCCGCGCCGCAGCCCCATCCTCACCTGCCAGTGCGGGGTTGACGGGGCTGGAACCGGTGAGGTTCTTCACGGGGACAGTGGGGACCCTGTGAGGAGCCAGCAGAGACCGCGTCAGGGCCGGCAGCAGGCACCCACGTCCCCGCAGCCCCGGGGGCCAGACAATAGTTGCCTGAGCAACTGCACGGGCCCTGGCTGGAAATAGAGAAACCCCGGGCAGGGCGACGTGCCCCCCCGGCGCACCACCGCCTTTTCTCTCGCCCTTTAGAAACCCCGCCTGCGTCTCCATTCACATCCCCTATTTGTCACCGCTCCCTGGGCTGGTCTGTTGTTTTTTTCCCCTCTTTTCTGCTACAGCCATGTCGCTGCCGCAGCTCTTTCCCCCCCTCCCCTTGGGGCTCTCTTCCATGGGAAAGTTTCCCCGCGGGTCAGGAGCAGAGGGAAGGGGGAGGATGGAGAGGGAGAGGAAAGAGGCCAGGCTGCGACAGAAGGCTGACGGCAGAGCCAGACAAAGGGGAAAAACAGGCTCATTAAACGCCCACCCCCTTGAAAAAAAAAGTGTCTTTGGAGGGTAGGGGTCTGGAGGGGCCCTTTCTCATGGGGCCTGAATGGCTTTTCTTTGGGCCTTTTGCAGTCCCCACCCATCCCCTGCCACCAAGATAAAGAGCAGCCTCAGCCTCGTCATTGAGATGCAGGAGCCAGCCCGTCCCCGCTCCAGTCCCCGGGCACCCGTGGGGAAGGCGAGGGGCCTGGCAGGGCCCTCCACCTGCGGGAGGTTGGGGACCACCAAAACCCATCTCCCACCGGGCTGAGGGGTGACCGCACCCCTGCAGTGGGGAACCCCACTGGGCTGCAGCCCCTCTGTGCCCCGCGGGGGGGGAATATCGCGCTGCCCCTGTTCTCCCCTCAACTACCCTCTCGCTCGCGTGCGGCAGGACTCACCCAGAGGCAATGAGCACCCGGGACTGGGCGATGGCCAGGCGCTGCAGGTGGCTGCGGTTCAGGGTGCTGAGGCCAGGACGGGATGCCTTGCCACTGCCCGCCCCAGGAGGGCTGGCAGTGGAGCTGGCCGAGCTCAAAGCGGGCGTGCTGGCTGCCTGCTGCCGGCCCCCTTGGGCTGCCAGCGGCTTCAACGAGCCACGCATTGTGGCCATACCGTCAGGCACCTTGGCCCCCGGGGCTGGCACTGGGGCTTTGGGGGCGGCGGGTGGTGCAGGGGGGGCTTTGCGGGACTGTAGGGTGGCGGTGCCAGGGCCAGCGGCTGACACGGTGGCTTTGATGCTCATGACCAGGAGGCACTGGGGACAGGCGCAGGCAGGGACCGGGGGTGCTGCCGCCACCCCAGGGCTGGCTGGCCAGGACTGTGACTTGGGCAGGGTGCCCGAGACCAGCGGGTAAACCATGTCAAGGCGGCGGCGGACGCGGCGCTTGCGCTGGGTCTGCCGGTTGATCTGGCCCATGGTGGCAAAGTCAATGACGTAGCAGAAGCCAATAGCGCTCAGGTCCACCCACGGGTGCTGCTTCTCGTAGGCGCGCTGGATGGTGATGCCCACGTCCATGTCATAGGGCGTCCACGACCCGTTGTCATTCTCCCACTCCCACACGACTCCCTTGCCCGGTGCCGATGATGGGTCATAGTAGCTGCGCCGGACAGGGCGGATAGTGCCTGAGGGAAGGCGAGAGATGCCGTCAGACCCTGGCGCCGGCACCCACCTGTGGGCAGGGAGCAAAACCACCCCGACCTGCCCCGCCAGTGCTGTTCGGCATGGGGACAGGACGGCTTTCTGGCTCAGCGGTTGTCCCTGCCCTGCCAGGGGGCTGGCGTGCCTTGGCTTCCCCAGGTCGCTGCCTGCAAGCCACCCTGCCACAGGCACGCCCAAAGGGCCAGGGAGCTCCCCTGGGCTGTACGTGCACGGCACCGCGGTGCACCCCCAGGGTGTCCGGGGTGAGGGAAGGGCAGGTTTCACCCCCACTGGTCTACAGTGGCGGCCGCCCTCCCAGCCCCAGCATGCCCCCACTCAGCCCCGACGGGGAAACACAGAGTCACAAGCTCGGCCACTCCAACCCGCTCCCAGGGATGTCCTGTGGGAGCCCGATGAAAGCAGGCATGTAGGCACAGGCCTCCTGCAGCACCCACCATGGCCCGCTCTCCCGCCCCGCTCCGGGCTGGGACAGGGGAATAAAAGAATTAAGGTGCAGCTCTGAGCCCTGTGGCGGTGACATGCACAAGCACCCACGTGCGCAGCGGAGCCGGGCTCATGCCAGCCCCACTGTCTGCAGCTGCCAAACCGGCCCATGACGAAAACCCAGCCCGTGGCACAGGGAAAATCCCCGAGAAGCTGAGCAGAGGGGTTTGAGTGGGTCCCCGTGCCCAGCTCCTGCTCCCCTGTGAGTGAGCGTTAAGAGTGGGATGAAAGCACAAAGCACGAAGGCTTTGTGGCTCACATCCTTATTTTTGCTAGGCGTTTCCTTTCCCACTGCTCCCAGTCGAGCAGGACGCATTCAAAGCATGGACGCAAATTTTGGAAACTCCTACAACGAGGAGAAAGCCTTCATCTTTGGGATGTTCCACGGCACAGCAGGACAGGCTGAACATGGCTGGGCTCAGCATCCCATCCCGAGCATGCTACTAGCACCCAGAGGTGTTTGGTTAATAGGTGGGATGAGCTCACGAGCATCACTGCCTCCATGCTATTCTGCAAAACCCCTTGGCTCGGCCCCGTTGCCAGCAGTAGGAACAAGAAAGCTCAGAGAAGAAATAATAAGCCTCCTTCTTTGGCTTTTCACCACGTGTCTTGCAAAGCCTGCAAGAATTTCAGTGCCTTTTCACCCCCACCTCTCCGCTGGGAGCGGCCGCCACCATCAGTCCCCACACAGGACCACATCCCACGAAAAAGCGGGCTAAAAAGGAAAAGCTGTTTATTAGCACTAATGACAGGCAAACATCAAGCACCCTGCTATGGAGAATGGGGTGCAGCTGCACCCCACGCAAGCCTGGCTACCTGTCCTGCAAAGGGGCACCCAGGGGAGAAAAGCCGCCAGCGTTGGTGGCACAAAGTGGGGCTGGAGGGCAGTGATTTATCCTAATCCGGCGCGAGGCGGGGAGGGCAGCAGCAGTGGCATGCGGCATCTGGCGGTCCCCGGGTGGCGGTGTGGGAACGCAGTCCGTCCCCCCCAGCCCAGCACGGCCAGCCGGCCTCCCATTCAGCAGGGAAAGAAAAGGGACAATAGCTATTCAGGGCCTGCCTCGGTCGCGACCCCCCCAAATCAGAGCCATTTAATGACCCAAAATACCAACATCCCCAGCAACCCAGTGAGAGACAGAACAATCCCCCTTTCAGGCCTCCTCCCTGGGCAACAATGGCCCTCAGAGGCTGGCCCCCAGCCCCGCCGCAGAGATCCCTTGTCCCCACATCCCCAGGCAGGGGAGGGTCCCCGCCAGCCCTCAGAGCTGCTGGGGGAAGGAGGACGAAGGAGGCTGTCCGGCACCCTGCCGCACCCAGCACCCCCTGTCCCAGCGACACGGGATGTTGGCTGGTCCCCATCCCATGGCCGTCGCAGGGGTGTTGGGGGGCACAAATCCCCTGCACCAACCTCTCCCCCATGGGTGCCTGCGCCCCACATCATGGACACCCCCAGCACCACATGTGCCCCACCACCTTGGGAACCCCTCCACACCCCCACCACCCTGGAGACCCCCACGCCTGCTTGTTGCGCCCCCCAAATACCCCTCTTTACCTGTCCGAGCTGCCACCCTGGGGACCCCCCACCTGCCTGTGCCCTCCCTGAGCATCCCCCCAGCTGCCTGTGCCCCCATCCTGGGCACCCCCATGGGCTGCCATGACCCAGAGCAGGATTTGTCCCCCCAAGCACCATCCAGTACCAGGCCTTTGGGGTTGATGGCAGCTCAGAGGTAGCACCGAAGGAGCTGGGCATGGCAGGGCAGGGCCCTGTGAAAGCTCTGCAGGGGACGGGCTCCACGCACAAAAGCACTGTGGGCCAGGAGAGGAAAAGGCCATAGCGTGCAATAGGACCCAGGGAGGTGGCTGGGCAGCACGACGCCATAAGGGACCCGGAATGCGCGGACGGGCAGGGCTGGGCAGCATGGGGTACAGCAAGCACCCTGGGGGCCAGGCAGGACAGCATAACACAGGCTGGCAGCGGGCAACCCCTGGCAGCGTGGGCCTGGGCAGCGGCGGGCAGGGCTGGGCAGCAGCGGGCAGGGCTGGGCAGCAAGGACCAGAGCTGTGCAATTCCAGGGCAGGCAGAGCAGGGCGGTGCAAGGCAAATCCAGACGCAGTATGGAACCAGGCAACGCAATCCAGGATCAGGCCGTATAGCTCAGCACGGCACCCAGCAGCACAGCGCCGTAGGGCCGGCAACGCGATGGCAGAGCGAGCGGCGGGACGTAAGGCAGGGCAAGGCAGCACAACGCAGCGTGGGACTGGGAAAGGCAGCGCAGTACGACCCAGCTGCAGATCAGGCCGTGCAATGCAGCACGGGACCCGGCAGCACAGCCTCGTGCAGCTCCGATTCCAGGTCAGGCAGCGCTGCGCAGTACCGGACCCGGCAGCAAAGCGCTGCACGGCGCCACTCTACACCAGCCGGCGCAACGCGGTGGGGGACCTGGAAACACGGAGCAACCTCGGATCAGGCGTGTCAGGCAGGAGAGCACCCGACGGGGCAGGGCAGCACGGGGCCTGGCCCCACAGCCCCGAGCGGCGCGGTGCCAGGAGGGACCGGGACCCGGCGGCACAGCGCAACTGCGGAGCGGGGAGCGCGAAGCCGTGCGAGACCAGGCAGGGCCGGGCAGCGCTGGAAGGCACAGGGCGGCGCAAGCCCCTCCAGGGCCGGGAGCGCTGAGCAACGCCCGGCCAGGGAGCGTCGGGCACGGCGGGGCCGCGCAGCGCAATCGCGGCCGGGGCAGCGGGACACGCCGGGGCAGGGGTCGGCCGTCCGGCGGCTCCCCCCGGGCTGACTCACCGGTGTCCTGGCGGAACTGGTGCATGGACTGCAGGTCGATGATGTAGGGCGCCAGGCGGCTGTCGGCCTGGCCCAGCACCACGCTGCCGCCCGCCCGCGGCCCGGCGCGGGCCACCGCCTCGATGTGGTGGCTGACGGCCGGGCTGTAGGGCCGCCACCGCCCGTGCTCGTTCAGCCATTCCCACACCACCACGGCCGAGGCCAGCAGCATGGCTCCGCCGCGCCGGCCCGCGCCGGCCCGCCGCCTCCCCCGGCTCCGGCTGGCCGCCGCAGACGCCCCGCGGCCGCTGCAGCCCGCCCCGCCGGCACTCGCATGCTCGACGCGGCGCAGGGCTCTGCCCGCCCCCGCCCCGGGGCTGGCCGCCGTGCGGAGCCGAGGCCGCCCCTCAGCGCGCGGCGGACCGCAGCGCCGCTCCCCGGGCGGCGGCGGCGGCGGCGGCGGGCGGCGGCTCCGCCCCGAGCGCGCGGAGGGGCGGTGCCGCCCCGCCCCTGACGTCACCGCGCCCGACCCCGGCCGGCGGCACCGAGCGCCCCCCGGGGGGGGGGAGGGAGGGGGGAGGAGAGCGCGACCGGGAGAAACCATTCCCGCCGGGAGGGGGGGAGGGCGAGTGGCGCGGCTCGGCCCTGCGCACCCCGTACCCCACGCCCAGACCCCGGTGCCTCCCGCACCCGGTACCCCTGGGCCCCCTCCCAGTGCCCCCTGCAACCTCGCCCTGCAGCCCAAGGACCCCCCAGTGCTCCCCGCACCCCTAACCGAGACTGCAGCCCAGGTGCTGCAGGGAGACCCCGGCGTGCACCCATCCTCGTACGCCACCCCGGGCGCAAGCCCACCGGCAACGGGAGGCGGGGAGTCGCGTGCCCGCCCGAAGGCAGGATCTCGGAGCCGGAGCCCGCTTCGCGCGCCGTGACAGAGAAACGTGGTCCGAGAGCTGCCACCACCCACGGGTGGGCGGCCCCTGGCCACGGCCCGTGACGCACAAAAGTGGGTTCAAAGCCCGGGATCGCTGTGTGCCTCGAGCGGCGCCCGGCCGCAACCCCAGCGCCCGTGCCCCAGCCCTCCAAGCCGCCTGACACAGTGCAGCCTCCCTGGAGAGCGCTTTGTGGTGGGAGTTCACGCAGCTTCGCCTGGCGTGAGGCTGCAGGTCCCTCAGGATGCTCCTCCGACTTCGCGTGCCCTGGCGTCCCGGCGGCTTTGCCGCGCAAACCGGAACCGGTGCCACCAAAGCCCGCGTGCTCCCGCCGGCAGCGCGGCATGGGTGCCGCTGCTTTACAGCGGCTCCCTGGGGCCAGAGCAGCTGCTGCTGGCCCTTCCCCGCAGCCCCTCCCCCCCCCCAATTAATCCGGAGCTTGTTCTTCCTCCGAGCCCCACGAGCAGCATCCCAGGGCAGCCCTGGGCGGTGGGATGTCGGCGACAGGCGAGTGCTGGCATCAGCTCTCACCTGGTTAGCGCTCCTGTGCTCAGCCGCACGGAACGCTGGTTTTGCGGGGTATCGAACAAAACGCCCATGGCTGCCTGGCTCGGGAAGAGCTGTACAAAGTGGATCTGTGCCCCGCGCGCACGGGTTTCCCAGCACCAGCAAACCCCCCGGTCCACGGCTGATGTGGCTGATGAGGGCAGCTCATCGCCGAGACGCGGGGACCCGCGGTGCTGCTGCGCGGCGTTGCTGAGCTTGCGGCGGCGGCCGCTGCAGCTCCTCTCCTGACAAACCTGCTTCCCAAGCACTGCCCAGCCTGGCGGACGCTCCTGGTGAGAAACCGTTAGGCAAGAGCTGAACAGAGGGAATAGAGAAGGGAGGAAAAAAAACGGGGGGCGGGGGGGAGAAGCAGGTGGGGACTAACTGCAGCGATGCCAGCTGGCGAGTGCCGTGGTGAGAGAGGAGGAGGTGAACCGCAGAAGTTCAAGCAAATCTCTCCTTCTTCCGTCTCGCCCTCGGAGACACACTTGAAGCACGTTTTCCTGGCCCTTCCCGGGAAGGCAGCGTGGCGGCAGAGAGCCGCTCCTCTGGGTTTTCACCTTCTCCTTTGGGGCAGGCGAGTGCAGCCAAGGCCACGATGGGGAAACCCGGGGAAATCCTTTCCGCTGACTCAGGCGGGAGGAAAAGGTTTTCCTGCTCTTAAAAAGGAAAGCATTGGTGAACATTCCCCCCCCAGCCCTGGCTCAGGATCAGAAAGCCGGGAGCCAGCGCTGCAATGCCGGCACGGGACGGTGCAAGGTGACGGGAGAGCCGGTGGGCCTGCCTCCGGTGCACAGTGGGCGCGGGGTGGATTTATTCTCTCCCAGTGCCTGGTGCTGATGCCAGCACCCAAGCACGGGCATGCCTGAGGTCAGGGTGCGGCCTCTGTCAGCTTAAAACCTTCCCAGCTCCAGAAACCGTGCCCAACCTGGCCACATGTTAAGCCGAAACATTTATTTTTTGAAATTAAACACATCCATTGGTTGGTTTTGGTGGCTCCTTCCCCACCGCATCTCAGGAGCGCAGCCCCCCCGCCCCTTCCCGTTCCCACCAGCACTGCAAATCTTTTCTCTCTTCCCGAGGCACAATCTCAGATGGCTTTTGAGTGGGTTTTTAGTTTGCAGGAGACCATTCGGGGTCCTCAGCGGCCTTAGCCATGTAGGTACAGCTGTCCTCCCCTCAAGCTCATCATTTTTGTCTCCAAAATCAACAGTTTGACTCACCTCCAGCCACTCAGACCAACTTAACTTCAGCCTGCAGCAGCGCAAGCCCAAAGGGCCTCCCAGCAGCAAGGGAGCCCGGCCGCCCCTGTTCTCGCCCAGTCAGTGATTCCCTTTGGGCTTGCAGCTGAAAAACAGCGGTAAAAGCCGGCAGGCTCAGCCGCCACCGCCTCTCCACTGCGCGGTGGGAGCCTGCTGGCAGGGAAAGCTCGAGACCTGGAGCCTCCCGCTCAGCCAGGCCGCGGAGGTTCGCATTATGGCTTGCTGTTTAACGTTGCGTCTGGTTACAGCAGCCATCTCGAAGCACCGCGGGTGCTTTGCAAACACAGACGTGCCCAGCGCTGCTGGCAGGGTAGCAAGGAAGGAGCAAGTAAGGTTGTGAAAGCGGCGACTCGCGCTGCTGGGCACAGCCCAGGGAAGCCCCTGAAACAACATCACCGTCCACCTTCAATGCCCGTTGCTGCTCCGGCACCCCGAGCGCGACCGCGGCGGGCCGAGCTCGGCTCGGAGCACCGCCAGCAGCGGATCTGGAGGGATCGAGTTCCACGGACCCGTGCCACGGCTGGGCCCGGCTCCGCTGGGAGGTGAAGGTCACCTCACACCCGGGCTACTGCGGGGGGGGAAAAGGGGTCTGTTCCCGCCTGCTTGGGTCGCGAGGTTCAGCGACGGAGGTGCAGCGTTTGAGATGCAGGTGCCCGCCTTCGGGAGGGTGAGGGGCAGCGGGCAGGCGGGCATGGGAGCACCGGGCTACCGCTGAGCGTGAGGGTGTACGGGGAGAAAAGCAAGATGGCTTCAAGCGCACAAAGCAGACAAGACTGGGAGAGAGAAATACTTGCTGGGAAAGGGACTCACTCCGACTAATCCTGAAAGAAAGAAAGGCCAGAAAGCGTTACTCCCGAGTACAGGGAAGCAGAAACATTGCAAATGATCCAGTCTGAGCTGCGAAGCTGAGGTCAGGCAGTAAGTGTCAGCGAAGAAGGTGCACATTCTTCCTCTTGGGAAGGGTACCACCTAACCACCCTCGCCCCGACCCTGCTCACCCCGACGTGGCCGTTGGCGTGGGGAGGATGGGCGCTGGGGGCCCTGCCTCAGCGTCACCCTTCCTTCTCCCGCGCGCCTGGGCCCCCCACGCCCATGCAGACGCCGCTGGCGCTGGAGCAGGCGCTGTGCCCAGTGCTGCCACCGGCCGCGGTGACAAAGCCGCTTTGTGCAGGGCCGGCCGGGCACGTCCCCAGCCTCCTCCCCACCCCACGCCTCGGCATCCCCCCGTGTTGCCTTCCCTCTTGCAGGTCAGGGAGGAAGGCAGGGCCACACCAGGCTGGGGCACAAGCCCAGCAACCGCCCCTCCCATCCTCCCGTCACCTTCCATCACCTCCTTCTCGTTTCCCATGGCTTCCCAGCGGGTCCTGTCCCATCCACCCCCTCTCCCACCCCACCAGGACTGACCCTTCCCTGGGGTGGCAACAGGGCAGACCAGGCTCTCCAGTGAGGCTGAGCCCCACTGTCCCACCTCCCCCAAGAAGTCACGTCACCCCAGCAGATCTCCCAGCCCTTTTATTCGCTCAGCAGCCATCAGCCATCGCATCCATTCAGCAAGGAAACCAACGGCCCGGGCAGCTGTGAAACCTCGTGGCATTCCCCTTCACAGGGTGAACAATGTGGCTGGGGCCGTTTAATCCTCTGTGCCAGTCCCAAAATAACCCCTGGAGGCGCAAACCTCCTTGCAAGGGTCTTCTGGATCACAGCCTTCAGTTAAAAGATCCTCTCTGTTACCTTGTCCGAGCAGTTAAGAAATCCCCTTCTGATCATAGCCCCCACTCCCCGAAAAAAGCCCCTAAGCAGTTAGAGCAGAAATTCAACGCGCAGAAAATGCGAGCCAGGTGGGACGAGAGAGTCCAGGGGAAGGAGAAGCAGCCTTGCATCTTGCAGCTGGGTGGCAGGTACCAAGACTCCTTTCACCAGGCGCTATTCTTCTGTCCCTTTGCTCCTGCCTTGCCTCCGCAAGAGCCCCGAGGCAGCTTCCGTCCGCGGGAGGCAGCACCTGGCCATGGCGAGCCTGGCGGCAACCGAATTTCAAAAGAAAAAGACCAGCCTGCTGAGGGTCACAGCCTCTGGGCCCTCAGGCGAGCGGTAGGGCTGCTTCTCAGGGGATAATTCCAACCCCGCAGCAGGCAGAGCCTGAGCCATCCCTGAGGCTCGCCCTGCCTGGGGATCCCCACTCCCTCTGTGCTGGAGTGCGGCCTGTGCCTCAGTTTCCCCACAGGGAAAGGGGCCCACAGGGAGTGGCACCAAAAGCATGGGGGAGCCTGGGGCTTGATGACATGGTCCCTCCCGTCTGCCCCCCCCTCGAACAACCCCCCTCGCTGTCAGCAGCCCTCCGCAGGGGTGGGCAAGGAGCCTCCAGCGGGACCTGAGCCCCCCCGGCGCCCCGTGCCCACCTTCAAGGGCTCTCAGCCTGGCTGGGGGCCGAGCTGCCGCCCAGGCTGGGCTTGGCGAGCTGCCGCAGGTCCCGCGCGGACCTGACGGCCCACTGGGCCAGCTCCCGCAGCACCCCCAGGCCCCACAGCTTCCTCTCGAAGAGGCCGAGGTGGGGGGGTGGGGGAGGGCCAGCCCCCTCCTCGCTGGGCGGCCCGCGGCTCTCCAGCCGCAGCAGCTCCTCAAGGTGGTAAGCGAAGGCCGAGACCTGGAGCAGGACGGCCGCCAGCGCCCGGCCCAGGGCAGCGTCGGCTTCCCCCAGCTGCTCCCGCTGCTCCTCCAGCATCTGGGACAGCAGGGCCCGGAAGGCCCGGTACGCCGCCAGGTTCTCCAGCAGCCGCTGGGTCCCCGTCTGCTCGTCCCAGCGCTCCGCTGCTGCCGCTGGCACCCCTTCCACCGCCGCCACGCTGGCCGAGGCGTCCAAGCCCTGCCGCTCCACCTGCAGGGGCAAGAGCAGGGGGGGATCAGCGGCGGCAGGAGAAACAGGGGGACCCCCCTCCTGAGCCCCGCCGGCACCGGCTCCAGGGGCCCCCGATTCAGTTTTGGCGCTGGCCAGGAGGCAGCCGGGGCGCTGCAAGGCCGGGTGCCCGAGGTTTGCCCAAGCATCGGCCGGCAGCGCCAAGGCCTGGATACCGGCGGCGTTTCATCCCCCATCTCTACCCTGGGCCCGAGCCCCCATGCCCCGGCACAGCTGCCCGGAGCCCCCCGGACCCGGGTAGCAGCGGCGGCCACCCCGCCAGCCGCCGGGGGGGAGCAGGGTGAACTCACGTAGGTGTCCAGGAGGTCGACGACATCCGAGCGCATCTTCCCGGCCAGGCGAATGCCTCGGCTGCACAGGTCGCGGCGCCGGAGGGTGGCTGAGGGGCTGTCTGCTGCCGCCGCCATGGCCCGGGCAGCCGTCATGGGCACCAGGATCACGGCGCAGCGCCTGCCCGGCCCGGGGAGGACAATCCCTTGCTGAGCTGGTGCATTCCAGCTGGGAGCTCTGCTCACACATCCGCTGGCCTGGCTCTCCCCCTCTTCTGTGCCTGGGGCCTGGCACAATGCTGCAAATTCCCGCCTCTGGGATCAACAGCGACAGATTATTTCCCTAATTCCCCCATGCCTCGCTACTTCCCGTGCCTTGCCCAGAACGGTCTCGCCCGGCAGCAACAGGCTCCCAGCTCTGACCCGTTCCCCGCTCCCAGCCCCACAGTGAGATTAGCAGCAGGCTAATCCCTGCCAGCTCCTGCCAGAGAGCGGGAAACTGTTGCCGGGAAGAGGCGAGGAAAGCCCGGACATTGCTCAACGTCTCAGCCCGGGCAGCGGGCTGGGGCTTGAGCAGGGCAAAGCGCTGCAGGATCGCCGGCAAGGGATTGAGGGGAGCCCCCCCGGGCTGGAGCCCCAGCTCGGGCTGCAACCCAAATCCCGACGGAAAGCCTGTGCCGGCCACCTCCAGCCCTCTTATTCCCCCACGGCTGCATGGGACTGGGTGCCCCAGGCCCAACCCCCTTTTCCAGACGAGTCCCCTGCCCCAAAGGGGGGCTGCAGACAGGGGAGGAGGTCCCAGCCACCCCAGGGGAACATCGGCCACCCGCCACGGGTGAGCTGCATGCACCAAGACACAAACAGCCCTTCTGGTTGGTTTGGTTTTTCCTCAGTATGTTTATTTTGGTTATGTATTACCCAGATTAAAAGAAAAAACAGGAGTTGAAAAGCAGTTTCCCTTTAGTATCACAGTGCACCGAGCCTTGCCCCAGCCTGGCTGGGGGACTGCCCCGGACCCCCAGCCCGAGCTCCCAGGGCCGGTGGCCAACCCAGGAGCGTCGTTGCCACGTGGTGGCTACTGCAGAAAGCGCTGCTGAGCTCCGAGAGCCCCCAGCTCCAGCCGGTGTGGCCCCTGGCCCCAACCCTGCGCCCCAGTGCCCCTGCCCATGCCGGGCATAGCACCCGCAAGCTCTCCGGGGCGCTGAGAGCAGGCAAAGAGCCCTGTGCCCCCTCCATTCCCTCCCCGTGAGGAGAAAAAAAAAAAAAATAAATACAGGGGAAAAAAAATACAAAAATGTTTATTGCAAACAACTACAATAATTTATTGAAGCAAACTGCATGCGAGTGAAGGAGAGACATCAAGGAGAGGAGGAGCTGCAGGAGGGCTGTGTCAGTTTTAGAGTTTCAAATGGGAGTGGGAAGGGAGCTACACCAGTCTCTCCTGCATCAGGGGCTAGCAGGCTGTGGTTAGAGGACAGACAGGCAACTGGCAGAGGCCAGAAAAAGAAAAAAAAGAAAAAGGAGAGCTCCGAGAGGTGGGCATGGAAGGACACGGCGGGGAGTGGCAGGGATCAACGGTGTCCTGGCCGGGAAGCAAACGAGCTGGGCGATCCTGCGTCCCAGCGACACGGCCAAGGGCAAACCCTTTGCTGGGCTCGGGGCGGCTGGCGCAGACGCAGGATGAGGCAGCCCCCTCGCCTCCCAGCCAGGTGCCGAGCGGTGCATCACCAGAGGTGAGCAAGCCCTTGACCCGAAAGCATTTAGTGCCATCCCTCAGAAAACAGAGCCCCAGGCTCTCCATTTAGTGTTCTGTGCAAGGCTCTGCCCGCTCGCACCTCCCGTGGGGCGCAGGGGCAGGGCACAAAAAGCAGCTCCAGCAGCACAGTCCGCAGCAAGCGCGGGGATGATGCAGCCACCCCCCGCCACACGAGCACATCTGCTACGGGTGGCCGGGATCCAGGCCGGGAGACATGCCGCCACACAATGCGGCTCGGCCAGCCCCAAGTCTCCCCCGGTAGCGGACTCGCTGCTGGGGGTGAAGCCATCGGAGTGGCGGTTGATCGAGTCTCATTGTGCTGCTTCTCTTTAGTTTGCAAGGGGAGGGGACCGGCTGGCCACCCGAAAGCTTCCTGCTAGACATCACAATAGTTTGAGCCAAGCAAGAAGTTGGATCGTCCCAGCTGAGGAGACTGGTTTAGTCTAACACCGTACACCGTGGACCCGACACACGCTGTGCCAGGAGACCCGCCTTTCGCTACGCTGGGCCCCCATCCTTATGTCCGGGAGGGGCTTGTGGCCGGACGTGCCTCCTGCAGGCATGGGAGCTGCGCCGCAAGAACACGGGGATGCCCATGCCCAGGGCATAAGACACCAGGGTTGCAAACTGTTCAGCCACGAACCGCCCCAGCCCCAGAAGTGTTTCTACTTGCCCTGACACAGCTATCTGTGTAAAGGGGGGGAGGGAAGGGGCAAATCAGGACAAACGGCCCAATAAAAGCTGTCAGGCTTGGGCCACAGCTGGATTTCCAGGCAGCACAGGGGACAGAGTGGGTGTTTAGTTTCATAAAAAGTTTCCAATTCAATTCCATGTTTTATTGCCATTCTCCAGACCCCAGGTACCCGATTTTGCCTAGCTGCTGTGTGCTATAGACCCCTTTAGCTCATCTTGTGCTTGGACAAGATACTTCAGCTCTGCTCCCAAACACATAAACCCAACTGAAAAAACCAAGCGAACAAACAAAAAGCCCAGGTTATTCTTCACCTCTTCCAAAAACACTATGAATTCAAGGCCACTGAATCTCCACACAAGGTTTCAGATAAGAGCAAAAAGATCCCGGTCTCCATAGCAGACACATCACACCCTACGTAAACTTTTCCAAGGGCTCAGAGCTGTCCTAACTACACCGGCAGGCAACACTTGAACCGCCACGTTTCATGGAAAGCAGGGGTGTTTGCGCAGAAGACAGAAGCTCTGATTGAGAACACAGCTGCACAACACCCTCCCTCGAAAACGGGGGCAGGGAGAGAAGCTGACAGCCCCTTAGTCCCGCATCAGTCATTGGATCGTTGCCTTGGATAAACAAGCCTGAGACAACCATATCCAGTCCCTGCTCCTGTATCTTTGTCTAGACCTGGAAAGGAGAGGCAGAGTTGGATGAGGAGCACAACATCCCCCAGCAGCAAGCAGCTCACAACTGTCCTAAGTCACGAGAAAGAGTTCCTGGCTAATGATGTTCTTCCCTGAAGGGCTCGGGAGCAAGGGGGAGGCAAAAAGAGCGTTTAATGCAAGGAGCTCAGCCCGACCTGGAAGGGAGGGAGACAGGAGCCCACTGTTCCATCACTCACCTCATCCTCCTGCTAAAACACTGCTGCAGAGACTCCCACTGCAAACAGGCTCTTCTCCAGGGGCTCTCCCTCTACTCTGGAAAAGCTACGAGACATCCGACTCCAGAACACGGCCTTCACCTCGGCTCGCTCTGCTGCTGTTACGATGGCACGACGTGCTCACTGCAGCTTGCTAGTGCGAAGGAGCCTACTGGGAAATAGCCTGAACCCCTTCCACCCCCACCCCCTAAGAACATAACTAAAAAATACCGACCCTTTTTTAATCAATAAATAAGGAATCTTGTTACCACAACACAAAAACGAAACACGTTCAAAGTGCAAATTACTGTCGTCAAACTGGGATGCTCCTCCTTGCCTCTCCCACGCAGGGCTCCCGTAGCCCCCGGGCCTCTCCAAGCAAACATGATCTATGAGCCAGGGCGTTCCCTCGACTTCCTGCCAGAGCTGGAGCAGAGGAGCGCGGTGGGGAGAGGGACGTGCGCTGTTTCACAGCTCACCCTGCTGAGGGGGCCTAAAGTGCCAAGCCAAACTCCCAGCCCCGGGAGGAAGAATGAGACTGCAAGGACCCGAGTGCAGCGATGCATAGAAGTTGGGACCAGGGGCGAGTGGGAGTCCTAAGAAACTTGTCCAGAGCACATCAAATGCTTTCTAGTTTGCAAGTGGGACCACGTCAAGGAGCCAGAAATGCATCTGCTTTGGGGTAGAGCGAAGGGTTTCAGCAGTCCCCCCCTCCCTCGGAGAAATCCGTCGCTCAATCCAACTTGCTCTGGTAATGGCAGCATGTGCCCCTTTCTACAAAGGAGCGGTGGGAGAGAGAGAAGTGGTTGGGAAAAAGGATGTGCTGTGATCCACGCTGGAGGAGAGCAGACCCTTCGATTATTTACTAGTATTGTAAGTTTTGTTTAACTTTTCTCTCTTTCAGTAAGTGTCTCTCTTTTTTTTTTTTTCCTTTTAAATACAGCGTCCAAACTGTCCCAGCACCCACGTGCTCCCCGCCCACTAGGGTCCAGTGGAGTCTGAATCTTCAATGAGCACCTCCGTGGTGGCTCCCAGGATCTCTGTGTTCATGACCAGCCCCTCCGGGTTTGTACTGCTGCCGCTGCCCACAAAGAGCTTGCCGTCAGCCACCAGGCTCACGCGCTCTGCCCCACCACAGTATGTCTTCGGCATCCCATCGGGGCTCAGCAGCAGGCAATCTGCCGGGGCAGCACTTCCCAGGGGGTCCGGAAGAAGGGGAAGGCCCTGGCCATCGGTGGGAGGTGCAATGGCTTCAGGATTAGTGCCCAGGATGTCGGTGCTGGTGATCAGGGCACCCGCATTGGCAGCCAGTGCCTCAGCAATAAGCACTTCCGGGTGGCTCTTGGCTTTGTGGGCCACGACACTGTCCTTCTTCTCAAATTTCTTGCCACAAATGTTGCAGGAGAACTGGTAGAAGGAGTCCGCATCGTGCTTCTTCATGTGCCAGTTGAGGGAAGCCTTCTGCCGGCAGGTGAATCCACAGATCTCACACCTGGGAGGGGAGAAGGGGGAAGTCACAACAAAGGGACATCCCCACACATCCTGCTAGGGACAGCAGGAGCAAAGAGGCATCCCAGGAAAACAGTAGGGGCTCACTAAAACAGGGTGTCACTGTAGCTCCAGCTCTTCCAGTTTTATTTGCAGAGAGCTTATGTTCCTCAGATCTCTACTGAGACACTGCCTCAAGGAGCAGGTGAGACACGTGGCAGCTCAAACACTCCTACAGGCGTGCATTTGAAAAGAGCTGGGACACCAAGAACAGGTTCCAGCCCTGGCTTCAGAGCTGCCCCTGCTCTTGGTGCAGTCCAAGAACGGGTGTATCCAAGGGTCCCTCAAAGTAGGGGAGCAAGAGACAGGCAGAGGTACTCACTGCAAGGGCTTCTCGCCTGTATGGATCATTCGGTGCACCGCCAAGTTATGAGAACTTTTAAACGCCCGGGCGCAGTACTCACAGATGTAATCTCTTTGATCTGAAAAGCAACACCAGTTGGAGCATTACTCTCCCGTAGACCTGCTCCCTTTCCCAGCTCTCACATGTCGCAAGTAAAGCCGCCCAAGAAGCAGCAGAACTAGAAGCGCTGGGCGGCGGGCAGGCATAGCAAAGGAGGAGGTGTCCCACAATACACCACAGCAGCTGATCCGGAGAGTTAAGGCGTGATTAAGACTCTCCTAAGAGCTAATTACCCATTCTGACCAATACTGAGGGGGGCTGGCCAATTAGGGTAATGCTTGGCTTGGTTTATTCCTCTACAGAACCCCTGAGTGATACTTGCCAGGGAGTGAATTAAAAACTCTATAGTCTATTTGTTTCATTTCCTTAAAAGACTGTAATCCTGAAGGAAATAATACCCTGCTGCTGCTCCTGCAAATCTATGCCACCTGCCTCAGCTTCACTCTCCCCAGAAGTCCTAGAGGCTTTTCTATTTTTCTCCCCTCTCTGCTCACTGACCCGAGGAGCCTGTATCTATTTCCCACCTCCCTGTACCTGTGTGATGTTTGGCATGGCGCAGGAGCTGCTTCTGGAGTCGGAAGAGCCGACCACAGGAGGGATGAGGACACACGTATTTTTTCTTCAGCAAGTGCTGGTACTTTATGTGATGCTATAAAGGAAAAGTAAAAGGTTGTAGACTCTCTCTTTACATGGCTAAGAGAAGAGCTGAGACACATTGACCTCACATGGCCCCTCAGCAGGCCACCAGACTCCAGTCACTGACAAGACACCCTTATACCATGAACACAAAGGCTTTGATCACCATTGAGAGAAGACAGCCAAATGAATGTGGGCATCTAGCAACAGGACAGGTACAGACACACATGTGGCTACAACTGGCCACAACTGACTAAGTCCACCAAAATGACAGTGTTAGAAAGGAGTGCTTCAGTGCCAGTGGAGGATTAGCTGCCTGTTCCAAATGGCCCTTCCCTGCCCTCGCACATGCCATTCAGGAAGTGAAAAGTCTCAACCAACCTGCAGGTAACGTGGGTGAGCCAAGACTGTGCCGCAGCCTTCCATCTCGCAGCGGACATACTGTATCGGAGGCTTCTTCCTAAGAAGGCAGTAAGGAAATGGGCAGAGTGCTTAGTGGTTAGCTGACGCATCTGAAGCCAGGACAGCAGCAAGATACATGAGTGTGAGTGCAGCTCAGTGATGCGAGAGCACGGGATTACTGCTCCGATATTCCTGTTTGGGCTATGCTGACAGACTCAGTCCAAGCATTCCTTCCACTCCTAGCACTACTTGAGGGCTCTCCCCAGAGCTGAGAAAACCCCAGGAGAATGAGAGTTCCCAGAACCTTACTGCCTGGCAATGCCAGGCTAGGGATCAACTCAGGAAAGGGGCGGGGAGGGGGAATGCTGGTTCAGTTGGAAGCAATCAAACCCACACCAACAGGGAAAAGGGGGAAGGAAAGGAGGGAAGTCAAGGCATGCTGCTATTCCTCCCTGCTTTAAGTAAGATTTCTATACTGTGCGAGAGAGATGGCTTTGAGACAATCAACATCTCTGTGTAGGACACAAGGGAAGCAAGCTTTCAGAACAGAACCGAGTAGAGGGGATCGCTTACCTTCTCTTGGGCAGCCTTGGGCTCTTGTCATCCTTTCTCCTCCTTCCCCTCCTGTAACAGGGTGACGGAAACAGAATTGAAAGAACCCTCTTTACACTGGTAGTGGGCAGAGTTTGTGAAGTCCATACTCTAAAGCAGCAAGGAGCACGCTCTAAGAAATACTACAGAACTCTCCCACACTTTTAGGCCGAGAAGTAACACTGCACATGGCAAGTCAGCTACCTGCTCTGGATCAAAACACCTGAAGAGTTTCTAAGGAAATGCTCTTGTAATAGATGGGCATGTTCCCTAAAGAAGTTAAAGTAACCAGGCCTCCATGCAAATTGTCCCTGCATTTTGGAGAACTGCCGCATCACGCAGAAGACCGCTCCCTGTGGAGCTGTGTTCCCCGTGTTTCTGGCACCTGGAGGACACACTTTTCTGCATGACATTTGGTGGCATGTGGCAGACCTCAAATCACCCTGCCTCTGCCAACATAGTCAGGCTGTGGCTGCGTGACTACCTGCTAGGTCTAGCGTACAACACATTTTGAGCGCGGTTGCCTGGCTCAAATGCGTCTCAGCCCACCATTCACAACTGTGCAGATATCAGTAAACAGGCATCAGACAGCCACAGCCCAACAGGCTGCGGTTGGAACTTACCAACCCTTCTTCCTCTGAGGAAGGCATATTTTAAAAAGCCCTCAACCAGGCACCACACACTTCCCATTTTTTTCTTTTAAACCAGCAACTGTCCAAACAACTTGTGACCTTTCAATTAAATTAATCCCTTTCCAGGCTGCACATCAGCACATGAGATTCTGCGCTCATGAGTTTCTGCTGCAGTCAGTTAGCAAGCTATCGCCTCATTAACATTAACTACAAGCACTAGGATCAATCAAGCACAACTTGGAGGCAGATTCAGAGGAAGGCAATGTTCTTGAGAAATAAATGCTTCATCTGGTTTGCTCTCACAATCCCTCCCATTTCATAATGCATTTTTTATAAACATGTAGTTTTGCCAAACAAAGCCCAGAATGGATGGTGCACCCTCCATCCTCTGCTCTGTTGGGTAACGTTTCCATACCACGTGAAAAACATCAATCTGCATGACTAGGAAGGATGGGATTAATGATCTAGCACCTACTTTACAGTCCTCTGAATTCACTTAGAGCAGCTTATACACCCATCAAGACAAAAACTATGCTCTTTCTGAGCAGACCTATGCTTACATGTAAAATGCACCCTCCCAAGCAACAGCTCTGCCCTGAACATCATGCCTGCTTGATCATATTGCTACAGAGACACATACAGTAGATTGATGGAAGTCTTTCCTAGACTGTACTGAGACATTTTTATTGATAGCAAGACCATGCCAGTAACATGCTGAACGGGCACTCAGCATTCAAGCCAAGCCTTCGGGAGAGGCACAGGTTTTATCACGCACAGAAGTAGCGTCTGATCCAAACAACACGGCCACAAGCCTCAGAAAGCCATCTCTAACAGAGGGAAAAAAGTTCTCAAAATACCAACATCCTTACTGCTCTCCCATGTAAATCAGCTCTGCAGCAGCTTAGAAACAGCAAGAAAAATAAAAACGAAGATGTGCAGAGCCCCCCCGCCGCAGACCAGCAGAGGGAGTCCCACTTGTTCCAATTGCTCACAGAGGAGCTGAAGTACCAAAACCGCCTCCCCCCGCCCGGCCCCACCCCACCCACTATCCCAAAGAACGACTTTGACACAGACACATAAATCCAATCTACCTCAGCTGCCAGAAGGCAAGCTTCAGGGTTGAGTTCCAGTGACAGCATACCCAAAGGCTCCGAGTCCCCACCCAAAGCACTAGTGACTAGTTAGCAAGGGTTTGTTCTTACTTCTCCAGAACAAGGGAGACCACAGCTGTTCTTCCTGAGCTCTGGTACGTTAGTCCCACATGTACAAAGAGGACATTTACCAGACGAGATGTACAAAGTATTCCCGTGTCTGCCTTTAGGCACACAACAGAAGAGATGTTGCCTTCTCAAACTGGCTTTCTAATACAGTCTAATCCACTTCAGACATCACAACAGAAACCAATTTTTTTTTAAGAATGCTCTAAAGTATTTCACACTGTGCAGCCATATCCAGGTAGGCTGACTAAACCACAGTACAGAGAAAAGAAACTCAACTTAAACTAAATGAAAATACCAACTCTTTTATTTTTCCTTGCCAAACATGAGCAAGATACCAGGAAGCAGGACTTCTACCAGAACAAAAGGTTCTGCCCTATTGTCTTTCAGGCCCAGAGGAGGAGAGGGGAAGCCAACAACAAAACACTGCTGTACACTAGCAAGAATGCCAAATACACAATAGGCACTGCTACATATAACTGCAGAGTTTTACTCACTTCCTTGGTGGTTCTTCATCTTCCTGAAACTCACTCTCTTCTTTCACTTCTACTTTAATCTCTTTCTGTTTCTCTTTTTCCTCCTTCCCCTTGCTAGCTTTTCTCCTTTGCTTTGGCGCTTCCCTACAAAGATACAAATACAACGTATTACTCCAATACTCTTCCTGTTGTCTGCTTTTTACAAAGATTTAAGAAAAACTGGATAGAAGCTCAGGTCTATTCATCAAGTCCCACTTCTAAGCAGAAGTACGAACAAGGATTAAGGAAGAACCTGGAAGCCAGCAGGGCTCTAAAGGCTTTAGTCCGTTAGAGAAGAACAGTCCCGACAGCTGTAGGCATTATTTAGGAAAACACTGCGTCCAACAGGAGCCATTCCACCTTAGCGACTAGCACAGGTTCTTTGGGTCATATTAAGCTCATTCAACTAAGTTGTCACAATTTTATTTTTGTCTAAAAACACAGTAAGTACATAATCCAATATACTTCTCTAGATGGGGCTTGTACGTTTCATCTCTTGGATCATCTTTGAAAGGAACTTCTTCCTCACTGATGAGCATCTCCTCCTCATCATCACTGCTGGGAGAAAAGGAGAAGAGAGTACTTTAGCAGCAGTAGCTTGAGCACTACTGCAAGAATATTCATGCGTCATCCCCTAGGATGGGAAAGACACTACTACACAGCACTTTCTCATCCAGCAAGACTGGGGAAAGCTAACAGCTTGCGCTGACTAAGGAGCATGATGACAGCCAAAACAGACAGGCTAGGCAGAGCAGTCTCCTCTTGTGAGCCCGCCTAAACTACAGGATCTGCTCTGAAGGAATAGCACTACCAGGTGAAATGCCCAGATCAAATCTCACTATCCGTTTCTCCGCAATACCTCCCGTCATCTGCAACCCAGACTGAAAAGGCAAAGGTCTGGGACTGAATGAAAACAGTGCTACTATCCGTCCCATAGATCCTTTCACAGAAGCATTTATTTTTTAAAAAACTCAGGCCCTTATTTTCCCTTCTTGAGACAACAAATGGGAAGAAATACCACAAAATGAAGTTTCCTACCTGATTCCAGCTGGAGACTGATGCTCTTCTGTGACCTCTGAAAGGAAAAGTCACCATTAGGTTTCAATCTGTGTTCGCTGCAGTGAGCTCATCTGTCTCACGATACCTCCGTCGAACATGCAGTGCCAGGAGTGCTGGTGGCAGAAGGTACTCATGACCAAGAAGCACCACGCCTGTACCAGCCACAGTCTGCATACAGCTCACAAAGTTATGTCCACATCCAGCTCCCTTCACATGTTCCCAAAGACCTGACTATCTCCAGGCACTTTCATGCCAGGGCTTCCCACGTACCGTATTCAAGCTGGTCTGCGTTTGGCTCCGACTTGCAGACAAGCTGCAGGGAACCGGTCTTGGATCTGGAGGCACGTGAATTCTCGGTGTCACGCTGGCGGGCGGCAGCGGCTGACCTGCTGCTGCGCCAGCTTCTGCTAGGCCTGGCTGTGCTGACGGGAGGGCCGTGGCCGAGGACGCTGGAAACTTCCTCCTCTTCCTTCTCTTCTTTGGGATCTGAAACACCCATTGCAATCTCTTTAACGATAATAAAAAGCATAAATCCCATGATTAATCCACACTCCTATCTGTAGCACAATGCGGAACAGCGTAACTGCCCCTGCTGACCCTGACGGGAAAACCACTACCTCTTGCAGATGCGGAGCACAGCTCTGCCGAGCCAGCCGGGACACGCCCCAGGGCCTTACCTCGGCCAGCCTTCGTTTAAAACCCCCATCACACTTCCTACTGCCTCCCAGTAAAGGCGCAAATATTTAAAAACAGCCTATAAGCTTTTATCGGAGGGAAATGTAAGATGGTTATTTGCTGGCTCTGATCTCCCCTAAGCACTACAAGATCGACACTCATAAACCTCAGCAACCTGCTTTATGAAAGATTAGCTTCAAAATTGGACGACATTAAAAGTCATGTTTGCAGAGTCCCCCCAACACATATTTAATCAGAACTGTACACCTGGTAATAACCCAAAGGAATCTGAGCTGGATGTTTCTGGTCTTACGCTAGAGCAAAAAGCATCACAAGCACTCTTAGCCCAAGGTCTTTGCAGTCATTTATAGCTTCTATAGGTGGTTTCTTTTTGGCTGATCTCCAGGTATGTTTTGGCAAGATAGCAGAACTGACTGAAACGTCTATGTGAGCAAGTTCACTCCTTAAAAACTAAAATTCCCGAGTACAGTTCACTTGATCTCACTTTTTGGTGCTTGCTGTGACAGCGGGCCTTACAGTGAACTCAAATGCCTCTTCAAATTTCACAACCGATGTACCGAAGAGAGTAATTCCAAGCAGCTGGCTATGCTCGGTCCTCCAGGTTTGCCACTGCTTTAGCACACAAAGCCACCTGCAGCGCTCCGCAGGGCCTGCGCTCTAGGCTAAGCTCTAACCCACGCCTTTTCACCCGAGTACATTAAAGCTGCTGTCTAGTTTCAGGTGGGTTTCTGCTGCCCAAGCACCAGCCAGCAGCACCACTGAGATGCCTGGGAGTTTATCAAGCATGGGCTGGCAGTCAGTGGACAGTCCTCTAAGGACTAGCTGAGGAGCAGCTCTGCTATGCCGGGACTCCCGGAAGAGCACGCTGCACGTCCAGAGGCAGCAGCGTGCCCTGGCAGCAAGGGACGCCGCAGCATTCTGGGCGCCCTTCTCAGGAGCACAGTCGGCAAGCAGAGGGACACTGTTAATCCCCTTTACTCGGCGCTTGTTAGACCACATTTGGATGCCCCCTCCAGTTTTGGGCTCCCACCACAAGAAGGTTGTCAACATGTTTAAGCAAGTCCAGAGGGGACCACCAAGACAGCTGAGGGCTGAAAACACACAACCTGTGAGAAGAAGCTGAGGGAAACATGCTTCTTCAGCCTGGGGAACCGAAATCCCTGCGTGGACACAACAGCAGCCTTACAACGCACAAGGCAGGTTATCAAGCTGCCCAAACCTCCTCGTTGAGGGGCACAGCAGGGAGATATGGGGCAGTGGTCATCAACTGAAACGGGGAGGTCTGGATACAGGAAAAGGATTTTCCCCCAAGAGAACAGTCAAGCACTGGAAGAGGGGCCCAGCAAGGCTCTGCAGCCTCCACAGAAACACAGAATGGTTGGGGTTGGAAGGGACCTTGCAAGGCCATCTAGTCCAACCCCCTGCAGCGAGCAGGGACATCTTCAACCAGGGCAGGTTGCTCGAAGCCCCGTCCAGCCTGACCCTGAATGTTTCCAGGGATGGGGCATCTACTACCTCTCGGGCAACCTGGGCCAGGGGTTCACCACCCTCAGTGTGAAAAATTTCTTCCTTATATTTGGTCTGAATCTGCCCTCTTTAAGCTCAAAACCATTAGCCCTTGTCCTATCGCTACAGGCCCTGCTACAAAGTCTGTCCCCGTCTTTCTCCTCAGCCCTGGCAGCTGCAGGAAGGTCTCCCCGGAGCCTTCTCTGCTCCAGGCTGAGCCCCCCCAGCTCTCCCAGCCCGTCCTCCCAGCAGAGCTGTTCCAGCCCTCGGAGCGTTGCTGTGGCCTCCTCCGGCCTCGCTCCAGCAGGTCCGTGTCTCTCCTGTGCCAAGGGCTCCAGAGCTGGATGCAGCCCTGCAGGGGGGTCTCCCCAGAGCGGGGCAGAGGGGCAGGATCCCCTCCCTCGCCCCGCTGGCCACGCAGCTTTGGGGGCAGCCCAGGACATGGTTGGCTTCTGGGCTGTGAGCGCACGTTGCTGGCTCATGTCCAGCTTTCCACCCACCAGCCCCCTCGAGTCCTTCTCCATGGGGCTGCTCTCCATCCCCTCATCCCCCAGCCTGTGCTGACACCGGGGCTTGCCCTGACCCAGGTGCAGGACCCTGCCCTTCGCCTTGTGGAACCTCATGAGGTTCACATGGGCCCACTTCTCAAGCTCGTCCCTACCTGACCAGAGGAAGCCCTGAGCAACATGATGTGAACTGTGCCGAACCCATGTTAAGCAGCAGGTGGGGCCAGAGATATCCTGAGGTCCCTCCCAACCTGAAATCTCTAATTTTGCACCAAGCTTTTTGAACCAAATGATCCTTTTACTTCTAGCATGTGGTTTGCTTTGCGTGACTCATCCCCCAATCCCTGATTAACAGGGTATTAATCAATATTTGATTGAAAAAAATCTGACTGGAATACAGGATGTGAGGCGTCACAATTTCATTGTAAAACAGCAACCAAGCCGATGTCTTCATGTATAAAGCCCACTGCATCATCAGAGCATGAACTACGCCTTCTTTTTGGCTTCCTGGTTTAGCAGATCTGAAGGTGAACTATGACTGCTTTACATTTTCAATCCCAATTGTTAACATCCTCTTTTTTTTTAATGCTAAATCAAATCTAATGACACTTGAAACCGTTCTCTAGAAATTCCCCGCTCAAACACTAACGTGCTACCAGTGTTAGCACACACTGCTGCTCTTGAAAGAGGCTTATTCCGTTGGACGATCAGGCATTCGGCCGATTTCTTAGCAAGAGCTAGTATTTTAAAGATTACTTACAGAGTTGAAACAGACCTCCCTTATAATACATTTCTACAAAGCACACCACTCACCTAGCGATTTTGCTTAATTTCTCTGAAGTGAAGGTGTTTAATAAGCCTTTCCCCATGATTTCTCCTTTATACTTCTTCCTCTACTTCAGCGTGCTTGTCTAACAGATTCATTGCATTTTTACATGCTGTGAATACCTACGTACCTCCAAAAAAACCCGTAGTTAGGAGAAGCATCAAATACTTACTTTGCAGAACTTGTAAAGCAATATAGAGCTGTTAGGTGAAAAATCCTTATAATTCTAGATCCTCCCAACAGGGGACACAGGCCCCTGTGCAAGGGTCAGAGCTGCACAAGGACCCTTGTATCTGCAAAGTATTCAGCTGCACTAGCAGCTGCAATCGGCACTCACCACAGCTTTGCCTGAAATCTAAAACTGCAAAAGGCAAGTCCTGGATTTTTAATAAATTTTATGTCTCTCTCCCACACCCAAATGTCTTTTTTCCTTCACAAAAACAGCTTTCTGATTAATCCAGCCTGCCTCTCAAGAAAACCAAAACAACCACCACCAAACCAAAATTAAAAAAACAACCCAAAACCACCAAAAAACCCCAGTTATTTCTTCCTCCTGCTGCTTTCTTGTCTAACACACCTGACATGGCATTAGAGGTAATCACAAGCCTGTTGCTGGAGGTGTTGCAATTTTAACTGTTTGAGGATTCCTCCCCAAACCTCTGGTGCCAGGCAGGAAGTGATAGGACTCACATCTGCATTTAGGTTAGGAACATGGCTGTCCTTGTCTCTCTGTATCGCCAGTGGAAGGACCTTGGAGATGCCTACCTCTCTCAGTTGACTACACAGGGACCTTAACGGTAATTTTCAGTCCTGTCTTGGGTACCACACTTAGCCTGGTTAAATCCAGGCCCTGTGAATGAACACAGCGTTAACCCCCTCCTCTCACAAACGCCTCTACACAGAAAGCCACACTCAGTTAGCAGGATTTGGCTAATGGCACAAAGCAGCAAAAGAAACAAAATAGAGGGAGTAAACTGCTACTACAGATTGTCAGGTTCTGCTCTTCCACCAAAAAAAAAAAAAAAAAAAAAAAGAGATGCTCCTTGAATCTCTTGAGACTGAGACATAGGAAAATTTTAAATTAGAAATGCAGTCAATTCTGCATTTAAAACTGTATAAGCTTGTCAACACCACCAGCTCTGGCTAGACGCAATTTCTCTGGAAGGTTCCTGTCCTCCCAGAAGACGCACGGAAAATGGATTATAGGCCAACATCCTGTTATTTCGTTGCAAGCATCAACAGTGGTGATGGACAGCGGGTCGTAAGAACTCAGACTCCAGGAGGACAAAAGAATACGAGACACAATAGGTATGGAGGCACCACCAGTGCAAAGCAAAAAGAGGCACTGCACATTCGCTCGCCAGATCATCTGCTGCAAAACAAGCGATGTGCCTTCCTTCCGGCAGAGCCTGCTGGCCACTCGGCACGTGCCACCTCAGACTAAGACCCGGCGCTGCTGTCCTTCACCCGAATCCCATTTCACAGGGAGGGGGCAGGAGAAGCCACGACTTCGCAAAATGAGTCCGCCAAGAACTGCCCCCAGGCTCACACTCCCCTGCGGCTCTCCAGTACTGATGCTAATCATTATCCACCTCATCCCGTTGCGTCTGCAGAGGTTAGTTTCGGGAACTGCGTGGATGCCTGTATCTTACAGCAAGTCAACTCAAGAGAGGTGGGGAAAACCCATCTTCTGAAGATCCTACCAATCCCTTTGATCTGTTGGCTCCTGGGGTTCTTCCTCCCTTGAACCCTCCCTTAAGAAAGTCACTTAATGATAAACAGCTCTCATTCTGAGGTACCTTCACCATTCTGCTGATTCCTCCCAACATCCTGTAAACTTAAGCGTCCAGGGCAGAAAACACATAGATTTGCGTGATGCTACACATGAGGCATCAAACGTCCTGTAATCTTAAAATTTGTGAAGTGAACACCAGTCACTGGGAGAAGGGACAAGGAAAGGAAACCTAGGAGGAAACTAGCTACAAAGCTGTAGCTCTGCTAGAATTGTTTAGACAACCAAAAGGCAGGGCTCTGGGCACTGCTCTGCTGCTTAACATAGCTTACCCCGTAACACTCCATCTTCACTCGGCAGACTACAGCACACTAGTCGGCACAGATGCCCATTTCAGACGTGCAGCAGAAACATATCCTCATTCACACTCTAATTCTGCCCCTGGAGCACTGCATGCAGGGTTACCGAAACGGCGAAAGCATCTCTGTCTCAGAATCCATATAATATTTTTCTATATACACCAGCGTTGCCACAAACTGAAACAAAAGGGATAAATACCAAAGTTTGTCCACTATCTCCTAGGCCAGGAGACAAACGCACACTTACGAGTCTCAATTCCTCCCTATATCATAAATCCACTTTGCAGGCAGGATACTCACAGGAAACCACGGAGACTGGCACTCGCCTTTTCTCATGCTTTGTTTCTTGCTTCAGCTCACAGCCACACCACTCCCCGGCCTCACGGCATTTTCTTTACAGGAGACTGTTCCAAGAACAGCGTCCTTACTGCTTTTTTACATCACTAGATGCAGCGAGTGTTAAGAGTGTGCCTGGGTAACTGACAGCAAGCCGACATGGGCCCGAGCAGTAAATACACATATCCCACAGCCAACGCCTCCCCGAACCTTTTTCCAAACACTGAAGGAAAAAAAAGTCTTGGGCACATATCAATTACTCATTGCAAAGAGCAGAAAGGGAAAGTCCAAACCAGCTGCATTTACTTCCTGAAGAAGCAGCAGTAGTTCCTTCACCACGGGACTTGCACGATCATGCTGTGTCTGTCCACTGCTCTCCTTCTACCCCTCTTCCCCGACAACGTGCAGATGCAGTGGCTATGTTGCTCTGTATTTTGGGAAAGATAAGCAGGCAGCCTGAGAACGGAGACCCGAATTACCATTCCCCACAGGAAGGGTGCGCAGAAGTAACGCTAGTACAGATGCCATTTTGCAAAGTCGGCAGCGCTGCCGGGAGATACTGGTGTCCTCGGGTTGCGCTGGGGACGAAGGATGGAAGCCCTCTGGAAGCAGAGCTTCCTGCTTCTGCTGCTTACAGCACAACTTACGAAAGGCCGGTGTATGCCAAGTCCACAACTGGTGCGTTGCTATGCACCAGGCCGGCTATACCGGCAGCTCGAAGAGCCGCTCAGCTACTCTCAGGACTGGGAGTAGTTTGGTGCTTCACAGCCACACCTGTCCCGGCGTCCCAGCTTTCATTTACGGACCCTTTCCGCCCGCAGCTCAGAGATGAGCTTGTTGCAATAACAGATCCCTCTTTTTTTGACACTACAACAGTAACAAATACCCATGCCACTTTATCGATCCTTAATGTATAGAAAAAATGAAACTTTTAACTGTTATGAATTAACAATTACTAATAAGAAATTTTCTCAACTTTATCAAGCACTTGAAAGCATCTTACTAACCCTGCAAAGCAGACACTTTCAGAAAATACCCATGTACAATTAAGTGAAAGGAAAACAAACTATGAATTACTAAATTACAAAACAACTATTATAAAAATAAATGCACCACAACATATATATATCTCAGACTGCAACTTAGATTAAACGACGGACAAGGCACTGAACATACAATTTTATAATGGCACAGACAAAAATGAAACTTGGGAAAAAATCCTACTGTAAACCTCTACCCAGATGGCTCCCTCCCTGCTTCCCTGCCATCCCCATCAAGAGCTGCGAAACCGTGCACACAGGGCACAGGAAAATCCTTGTAGGAGTCAAAGTAGATTTGGGCAATCCAAGTTATTTAAATTTGGCACATTTTTTGTAAGGTTTGATTTTAAGTAATGACATTTCTCTCAAAACACTAACAAAGTCTCACGGGAAAGCAGTCGTTACCAAAGCAGCATGAAGCTTTAAGAATACAAATAACGAAGGATAATGCAAGTTATCTACACTACCAAACCATTTTGTACAACTAGAGTCTTAAAGTTCTCCATCTTTTTTTAATCTGTGAAACCTTACAGTTTTTGTAGCAGTTCAAAGTGGACTGCTACACAGCAGCCTTGTATTTCCCACTCATTTCCCCCCGCAGCCCTTGAAGAAACCTGCTCTCTGACCTGCCCTCTCCTCTGAGGCTTCAAAAATCGCTGCTTGAAAGCCACTGTGGTGGGAAAATAGCCACCCTCACAGTGCATTACAGTAGCCTCACATGGGAAGACCAGGAAAAAAAAAGAATGTATCACAGGACAGATCACCAAGATAGATATTCACACATGTGGAAAACTAACAAAAGTATTCCACACACGACTGTTTCTAACACATGGTTTCTACAACCATGTGCTGAAGAAGTATGTAAATACTGCTGGCATCATCCCCGAGCCCACACTGTGCAAAAAGACTCTGATTCAAGAACGGACTTCCAAGGAGGTGACTCTCCATGCACATGGCACTACATCTCTTTTGATCACAGCTTGAAGTAAATAAAGGCTTCATGTGGCCCTGCTTTACCTCTCCAACAAACTTCTTTCCACCTTTTAATAGCGCTACTACACATCTGCAGTATGTGCACTTAAAGAATTACACGGGGTCTCATTCTTATCATTGCAAAAAAGCATCAATACAAATGTAAAGTCGCAAGATGAAAACGTGCAAGAAAAATAACTTGCACAAACAAGTGTCCACATCGAGTACGTTTCAGCTGCGTGACACAAGCAGAGCAATATCAGACACAGAGATTCAGCGATCTGAGTGTCCGTTCATGGCATATTACACCTGCACAAACCCTTCCAACCCCACCCTCTTTCTTCCTACTGCATGAGGAGCAACCTTCTTGCAGCCTGCAGCTCCAAAGCCTCCAAGACAAAGCACACACGTTTTGGGAACACAGCGAGGCAGGGGCACTACCACTAAGCACAAACCTGGCACCTTTATACCCAGCCACGACTCCAACACTCCCTCCAGAACAGCTACACAGCCTGTTTTTTTTCAACTGTAATTGAAAGGTTTTGTTCAAATGCTGAAAAGTGGTTACTAAACAGCAGAGGTAAAAATCTTACCAAAAGGTAGACAGAGACAGAAACTGGTTTGGGTGTAAAATTGAAATCAGAGAAGCAGGTTTTGTTTGACTGCTAACATGACTTTAAGAGTCGTGGCAAGCACTGACTTTTCAACCCAGTGATGGAAGGACATGAAGTGTACTCATTAAATCTATACTCCAATAATTAAAATTATTCAGGCCTAACTAAAATTAAAATTATTTCCACAAGAACATAGAGTATCATGGGAAGTCAAATGTGAATTATACTACACAGTCTGACTCTAGCTACATGAACTCATTTATAAACTGAGATTAAACGGTTTACTTATGTAACTAATATTTCTACAGAACACATTAGGGAAATACTGCAATTGCATGACTAAGCAGACAAGACAGGAAATACAATCGGTACGGCTGACTTTGCAACTGCCTTCATGCACACTAGCATGGTAACAATCACATACTAATTCTGACACAATACACACCTTCGACTTTAACCTTCCCATAATCTTCCCATCAGACCTGGGCAGTCAGACCTTTGCGCCTGCGCTCCCAAGACGACGAGCAGAAAAGCCCTCTGATCCCATGGTACTATAGAGAAGAACGTAAAACTTGGCGAGACGCTTCTGCTGTTACAGCATCTCTCTTACAATCGATGGCACAAATTTAGCCGTGATTGCACCCATCACCTCTAAGCTTTCTTTACCAACAGCAACACCAGTGATTTTACTTCAAAATATAATCCCAAACATAAGGCAACAAAACTTACTGAACAAACTTTGGTGCAGCAAGTTTTTCATTTGTCCGATAGACACACAGGATGCGTCACCAGGTATGCCTCGCTTCCAGAGGCCATTTGCCCTGTATACAGAGGCTAACAGTTATGGCTGAGCTTATGCAAATGTAATATTCTAAACTGGATTTAGTATTTTAGAGTAAAGGATAATAGTACAATGCAAATCACCACGCAGAATTAAATTCCATGTCAGAACTCAGGCCAATAAATGTCAGCAGTTTTACTGGGTTTCTTCCTCCACCCAGCTCCATTCAGGGGTTTGGAACGACAAATGGTATTTTACCTTCCAGAATTACAGAGGACTCCTAGCTACCAAAAACACTGCCATGCAAGGAAAGCTGCAGTTTGCT
Source organism: Phaethon aethereus (assembly GCF_964289735.1). NCBI lineage: Eukaryota > Metazoa > Chordata > Aves > Phaethontiformes > Phaethontidae > Phaethon > Phaethon aethereus. Next base: position 71,982,959 of record NC_138579.1, on the reverse strand, counting down.
TACACCTGATTAGGCTTCTTCAAACATTTAATGCTAAAGGCCAAGAAGCAGGGAGCAGGAGGGAAGCTTCCCTCCTGCATACTGCATGACCTGCCCGAAGAAAACACTTTATTCAGTCTGTTTCCATGTCTTCCCCAGTAAGCACAAGCGTGCAGCTAGGACTTCATCCAGCATGCAGCTGGGACACAGAAGCACACCTTTCTCACTTCTGCATTTTTAAAGACTAAAAGACAAACAAGAAACAAAGAAAAATCACTACGGCAGATCTCCTTTGGACTGGAAGCAATCATCACTTCTCAGTGCCAATTTCCATGCAAACATTCATGCCATCTATTTTGGCTGCAAATCTAATAATAAAAAAAAAAAAGAGCCCAAGACATTTATTAAATACTTTTCCACTCTCACATTCAAGGACAGATGAATATCTCAGAGCACAAAGTTAAAGTCTAAATTGGCTAGAGTACAGAGAGCCACCAGACTTGGGAAGTTTCAGACTGACATTTCCAAGTACATCCGAAGAAACTGGGGTAAAAATGGGACTATTCTGACTGTTTTCCACCCCTATCGCATAAACATTTCTGCTTAAGGGTATCCAAAACACTGAGAATCACCAAGATGTGATGTTAACACTATACGCATATTAAGTGACAACGCCATGCCTTTTTACACGTTTCAACAACTTTGCTTTGACCTAAAAGGCCGAAGCTCTGACAATACTCTGCCCACCCTTTACACAGTTAAGAGGTAAATGCACATGAGTGGGGTCCATCCTACACGCACATTGATTAATTTTGCTTTGGCCTGCAAAAATACACTTCGCCAACTAGAACTGTGATGGATTTCAGCGCCCAAATGGAATAAAGCTATAAACTTGTAGGGAAAAAGCTAAAGAGTTATAGGGTTACAAGAATAAAGGCAGCCTTCAAGAAACAAATGCCTGCAAACAAGAACTGAACAGCTCCAGCAGAAAGGTGAGTTCATTTGCACAGGTGTATGACCTTCTTTCCTCACTATTTCATTCTGTGACAATTCTCTAGTGCCAGATCAAAACCAGCACTACACAAAGCCTTTTACTTGGAACTGTTTCAGAAGTCATCACCAGGTAAGGAGCAAAGCCCTCCAACTTTTTTTTTTTTTTTGGTACAAGAAACTGTTAAATAGATGCAGAGAGTTCACATAGTTTGCACTGGAAGAACAAAAGTTCTGCTCCTGGTTGCAGCTCCCCACAGTTGGGGCTTTCTTGACTAGACCTATTAAGCTACTCTCTCCCCTTCAAAACTTTTCTTTTTCATCCCTGAAGACGTAAGCATAAAAAATTCACCATCCACCAAAGGTAGAAAAAGATGAGTGTAAATATTTGAATACTCTTATTTCCACATATCTTTCACATGTCTCTTGAGGACCTACACCTGCAGTTGTGACAGGAGCAGAACAGACCCTGAGCCCAGGTTTTGCCAGCTACTCAGGACCACCGTGTAACAAGAGCTGTCAAACTGCGGTGCAGTGTGGTCTCAACTTCTGATAGCTATGTAATACCCTAGTGGTTATTTGCAAGAATGAGCTTTTGCACATCGGGCACGTGCGAACATCAGCAGCAGCTTATCGCAGTTCCACAATCTTGAGAAAGACCTTGGAAAGAAACTGCACATCATGAAGCCACAAAATATTATTTAAAAGGAAGATCCAACAGATGTTTGGCAATCTTTGTGGGAAAGCCCTGACTTTCTGCATGGGATACAATAGTAGGAGGGAGTATTTCAGCTCTTACCTTTACCAGCTGTTTTATTTGCGCACCTGAAAAAATACAAAAGGCAAGCATAAGAGACAGCTTCTATGGCATGGCAGCAGAAACAAGAAACTGAATGCTGTCGAGAACAAGCCCTCACTCCCAACTGCGGACAGACTCACTGCCGTCTTCTCAGATCACTGGTTTCAACCCCTGGTTTCATACCTGTTCGCTGGTTTCATACCAACACGGACTATTTCGTCCGGAGAAAACTTAGGGGAACTACAACAATACATCAGCAAACGCCCCGTCACGCCCATAACAGCCGTGTCCACGCCAGACGGACTTTGTCGTTAGAGCAAGGCAGATCAACTACCAATGCTCCGAGCACACATGTGCACGTGGCTAGCCTCCTACTCCAGAAATAAAGCAGCAGCGAGATGCAGTCATCTCCTCACGGGAAAACAAACCCCGCCACCTCCTTCGCTGAGGCTTTTGGCATACGGAGCCAAAACAAGCCGGGAAGGCGGCAGCTGTCCCCGGGGACGCCGCGCAGCAGGCGGCTCAGGCAGGAGGCACTCGGGGTTTCGCTTGCAACCGAAGGCACGCCGGCTGCGGCAGGCGGGGCGGCCGCGGGCACGCAGCCCTCGGGACACTGCCTTTCCTGGGCAGGGACCGGTGGGGCCGGCCCGGAACAAAGAGGCGGCGGCGCGGGGCACCCCGCGGCTGGAGGCAGGCCCCGCGGCCTAGACGCCCCTCGAGCGGGACGGGGGGAGAGGCCGCTCGGCCGGGGCCGCCCGCCAGCCCCCCACCCCCGGCCCCAAACCCGCGGAGGGCGGGGGCCAAGCCTGGCGCCGCAGGGCACTCACCCGGCCCGGGGGGCCTTCTTGGCCGCGGGCGGCGTCTCGGCGGAGGGTTGCTCGGCTGCGGGCCGGGCGCCGGGGCTGCTCCGCCGGCGCCGGGGATACTCGGCCTTACGGCGGCGGGAGGCGGCGGCGGCGGCGGCGGCTCCCCCCGCGGCCGAGGCGGCGGCGGCCGCCGCGGCCCGGCCCCGCTCCCGGCCGCCCCTCAGCACCCGGCTGCCGCCGGACTCCTCCCCCTGCTCGGCGACGGGCAGCGGCGGACGGCGGCGGCCCGAGGACGGCGGCCTCTCTGCCACTGCCGGCGGGCCCTGGGCGGGCGGCTGCTCCTCGGCGCCCCCCGGCTGCTCGGTGCCCGCCGGCATCAGGGCGGCGAGCGGTGGGGCCGCGGCGGCTGCTGCGCGCTCCTCCCTCCCGCCCGCCAAACCTTCCCCCGCCCGCCTCAGCCGCGCCCAATCGCCGCCCGCCGCCTACCTTCACGCGGGGCAGAGAAACGACCCACCTCCTACCCGCACCCGCCAATCCGCGGGCGGGAGGCGAGGGATGGCCTCGCCCCCCCTCCCCCAGTCCCGCCTCCCCTTACTCGCGGCCCTCCCGCCTTGCGCGGCCGCTCGCGCCCCGCCCGGCCAATGGGCGGCCTATCTGCGGCGGGGCCCGTCCCTCCGCTGCCGCGCGGCCAACCAGCGGGCCGCTCCCCGCGCGCCCTGTGCGTGCGCCACGCTGCGCAGGCGCCGCTGTGGCCGCCGCGCTCGCTCTCCCGCTCCCCCCCCGGCCGGCCCAGCCGTGGCGCCCGCCCGAGCGCGGCCCCTTCGGCTGCGGCTCCGCCGGCCCGCCGCCCGGCCGCCGCCCGGCCGCTGCCCGGCCCTCGGCACGGCCGGGCTCCCTACCGCCGCCTCTGCCTGCGCCCCTCCGGCTGCCCCCGGGTCTCCTCGCCCTGCGGGCGAGGCCTGGCAGGGGACGCCGCTCGCCCCCCGCCCCGCGCGGCCGCTCCCTGCCGCGGGGCTGCGGCGCCGCTCGCGGTTCCGGTGAGGCCTGGCGGCGGGGTCTGCTTTTGGCTGTTGCTTCTCCTTTAAGAAAAAAAAAAAAAACGCCCCGTCGGGCGGCGGGTGAAAGTCGGTGACAAAATGGCGGTCGGCGCAAAGGGGGCGGACCTCACGGCAGTCGCTCCGCCCACTTCCGTCTAGCCTTCGCGCATGCGCGCTGCCTACCGGGAGATGTAGTTCCTAAAGGCGGTGGGACGGGAGCGGGCTGGCCGGAAGCGGCTGCGGGGCACGCTGGGAGCTGCGGTCTCCCTTGCTCCGCCGGGGCGGGCCTGCCTGCGGGGATGCCCCTGCGGCCGCCCGGTCTCAGTGGCAGCTGAACATGACCGCTGCGTCTGCTGCCTGCGAGCGGGCCACGACCCGCAGGGCCTGTGCCGGCATGGCCTTCCACGCTGCCCGCCTTCACCGGCAGCATCTCCATGCCCTGCTGCAGGCCCGGCCCAGCAGTGGCACTGACCTGCACCCAGAGTGGTGGGGCAGCAAAGGGAAAATGGACCAAGCACCAACATACGCTCATGAGCTCACCTTCCCTGCCAGTAGCCAGGCCTCTGTGCCAGTGCTACAGCCGGCGACCCCACTAGGCCTTCCAGCAGAGCCTGGGAGAGCAGCTCTGCTGAAGGACCCGCTGTTGTCATCTCCAAACACCGAGTTACCTCCCCAAAGCAAAACTTTCACAACACCTGACCACACGCACTCCCTACAGAAGAAGCACTGTCATATAAGAACCAAACAGAGCACAGAAGCTTCAGGCCCACGAACACTGAAGCCACCACCTTCAAGCAGTTTTGTGTCCCAGTCTCTACTCCATCCCCTCCACCCAGTGTCAGGACTAGAACTGCAAACTGGGGAATCCCAGTAGCTGGGTATGCTCTCAGACCCGGCCAGATCCATCCTCGTAATTGCTGAGGCTGCCTCAAGACCCAGAGAGCAACCTCCAGAACTTGCCGCAGATCCTTTGGTGAGCTCCAGTGCAGCTGCGATGCTTTTGGAACCAAGGACGTCCTCTGGATCTCAAGAGCTGTCTCTCTCACTGGATGAAGTGGTTACCTCAAGTCAAATGCCCCCTCTGCCAATGGTCTTAGAACAGCTGCTCTCATCCCGCTGTGAAAGTGTCCCCTCACCCCACCTTGCCAACCGTGGGTTCTGACTCATCCAGCTGGAAGCCAGGTGTTGCTTTCGGGGATGAGGGTTGTCGCTATGATTCTCTGGAGAGGACGATTTGGCTGATCTTACCTACCATTTTAGAACAGAAGAACGAGAGATTAATACTTCCATGTCAGAAAAAAATCCATTCTTTCCCTCAGTTCTTGAAAAGATTGGTTGGATTTAATTTAATTCCATTCCAGGAGTCAACAGGGAGTCTCACTGATCAGTATCTGGATCAAAAACCCTCCTGCTAGAGTTGCCATGCCCTTGCATCCTGTCTTGGACAAGCTGGTAAAGAAAGCGTGGCAGACACCCCACACCATTCCTCCTGCGTCAAAGGAAATTGAGAGAAAATACATCCTCCCTGAGGATGCGGTCGGTTACGTCTCTCATGAGAGCGTGGTAGTCGAGGCATCAGTGGCGAGGGAGAAGGCGCGCCGGGAGCATGGCACTGCACCCTAAAACTTGGAACTGCAACACCTGGATTCATTTGGCCAGAGGCTTTACCAGTCAGCAGCTGCAGCCCTTCGTGTGGTGGACTATAAGGTCTGCATGGCCAGAGGGCAAGTTGCGCTCTGGAAGAAAGTGTCTGCGCTAGCAAAACACCTTCTGCAGGACCAGCATCAGGCCTTCCAGGCCATCGTTCTCGAGGGCATGGACATGGTCAGGCGTCAGGTGCGAGCAGCCTTTGACGCAGAGGATATGGTGGCAAGAGCCGCTGCCTCAGGGGTGGATGCCCGGCAGTCTGCTTGGCTGCACGCCTCCAGCTTCCACGAGGAAGCCCAAACAAAGCTCAAGAACTCACCCTACACAGGGGAGAATCTCTTTGGGGAACAGGTGGAAGCTACTTTACAAAGAGCCAAAGAAAGGCAGGCCACGCTGCGCTTCCATGAGGTTGGTGTGCTGCCCCTTGGCCACCTGCAGCAGGGTTGGGAAGGGGAAAGGTCCTCTGCATAAGCTGGCTTTTGTGTCCACTGTTTGTTTCAAGGGTGTGCAGTGCCCTTCTGGGAAGGCTGCTCCACCAGAGTAGCAGAAGGAGGTGCTCTTCATCCCCTCTCCACAGACAGCAAAAATAAAAGAGAATTCAAAGAGCCTGAGGCATTTAGCTGGTAAGTCATATTTGGTAAACTGATACCCATCAGTGAGATGACTTGTTCTGCCTTTTATTTCCTCCCACTTTTGAGTTTCAAGTCCTAAGCTTTATTACATATGACTAGAAAACAAAAGCGTGTCCAAATCTCCATTCCTCAATTCCGGAGAGTAATAAACCATCTTATTGTGGAGCACCGCATACAGTCTGATTCCTCTTGGCAAAGACACCGGGCCGTGGGGAGGAGTGCATCCTAACGCGAAAGTTAAAGAACCAGAAAAGTTCAAGGTACTCACACAAGGATTCCTTCTGTCCCTTCCAGACCAGGGCAAGAGGCTGCCGATTCAGCCTCCTGGAGAAGCTGTGGCAGTATGCTTTCTCAGCAGCAGACGTTTTTAAAGGCGGTGTACAGACTGTCTCCGGAGTTGGTTACCTGCGTGGTGTGAGGCTCATTTGCAGCACAGAGACAGTTTGGCTGGCTCTTGCTTTTTGATGGTCCAATGTCAAATCTGTTAGTTTTCTTTCAATTTAGATGTTTCTCTCTCTCCTCAAGATGGAAATCTCAGCAAGAATTTAAGCAATGTCTGCTACAGCTGTTTGCATTGTAAGTGGCTGAAAATATTCTTTCTCTCCCCAAGGACTTGTCTAGCTGGAAAACTGATTGACATCACTTTCAAAACTAACTGTTCTGCTGCAGTTAACCCATACTCGCTGCTATGAAATGACTTTGCACTTATTCTTAAGTAAAATCAATTTTATTTCACACTAGAGAATCTTGATGTGAGAAGTTATTCTCAAGTTGCTCTCATGACTGATTTCTCCCTTGTAGGCAAGGCATGGTGTTGCTTAATTCTTGTTAAAATAGGTCAGCTAAACCATCGCAGAAAAACAGCTCAGATCAGGGCCCAGCTCAGGCATTTGCATCCGTCGGGCTTGTGTCTTATAATGGGAAATTTTATAATATGAAGTTACAGCTCCAGGTGCTTGTTTGCACTAGGGCTCACATTATCACTGGAGGGGGAGAGTAAATCACTGAGAAGTCTAAAAATAACCCCAAACCTTCCGCAGACAGGAAGGTTCTGTTATTTGCAGAAAGGGAAGTGTCTGACGCAACGATCCTGTCTTGAAGTAGCCATAAGGGAGCGATACAAGCAGCGCCTCGTCTTGTCTTTTGGGTAGCTCTCGGTATTGCTTGTCCTGAAACGTATCATGGGACTCACAGCTTAGTGTCCCACGTGGCTTTCCCCGAGATGGCACCCTGCTGGATGTCGCTACTGTGAGCAGATAGCAAAAGAGCTGTCACCAGCGTGGAGCTGCACTAATTAAGTGAACCTTGGCATGCCGGCGTGGTACAAAGGGGCTTAATTCAACCCCGTTACACCCTGACAGCGCAGATGGGATCAGCAATGCGTGAGAGCGGGTGGCCGAGACCGCATCAGCTTGACCTGCGCAGCAAGCGTTCATTCCTCAGCTGCGCAGGGTGCTGCAGCTCCCACTGCGCGGGAGTTAACAGACCCCGGAGAGGGTGGACTCGGAAGGGGCAGGCTCAGCCCAGCCGCCGACAGAGCCTGCGGGTGCCCCTGAGGATGTTTACGGGTCCCGACTGCAGAGCCCCTTCCAGGTGGCGCAGGAGGTGTGGCAGAGGTGAGACATTGCAAGAAGTGTCGCACGCCCATGGGAGAAGCAGCAGGCAGCCATGGGCTCTGGCTGTGCGGCTCATAACTTTTGCTCTCAAGGCTTTTTTAGCATGCTTTGAACCCCCAGGTAGCCTGAAGTCAGAAGGAGCCTAGCAAGGATGCAGCGAAGCTTGCAGGCTTGCGTGAGGCTGCTAGCCAAGGTGTCCAAGATGTTATCGATGCTCCTACAAGGTGATGCTGCCTCCAGCCACCCAAGCAAGAGCACAAAGGACACGTCAAGCCACGTGCAGCCTCCCCTGCATGTGCCATCTGGGATTAATCACCACACCCGGCTCTCACAAGAGTGGGGCAGGGGTGTTGCGATGGGATGATAGACCAGCCAGGGGGAATGCACCGGCAGCAGCGTGGGGGAAAGCCCCTGCACAGCAGGTTGGAAAAGCAGCTCTGGGGGAGAAAGTGGAGCTGGAGGGTTGTGCTGGGACAGAGGGAGCATCTTCGTGCCACGCTCCCCTGCCATGTCATCCTAGATGTTTACACCTCAGCACTGGGGCGTTTTGATTGCAGGCATCATTGCACTGCTGTCTCCTGCTGTTCCCCTGTCCACTGGTGCAATGAATATGCCAGTTCTTTACTTCTCTCTGCCACAGCAGCCTCTGCTTCATCCCCCCGCCCCAGATTACTAACCAGTCCCCTGTTCCAACATGCACTGACTGCTCTCAGCGGTGCCAAAAGATTTCTGTGCTAAAAAGCCAAGCTAGATCACCCTCATAGGAGCTGGGCGTCGGTGGAAGCACCAGGGATAACAGCAGTACCTGTGGGTCTGCCTTCCCAAAGGCTCCTGCACAGTGAGGGACCCGTGCCCGCGTCTCAGGGGCAGGCAGACTGCCATCTCAACCTGTGCCTCTGCCAAAAACACTCGCATTGCTCCCGCTTCCAGACACGCATTCAGGTGCTCGTGGGCTTGTCGCCTGAAATGGCTGCACGGGGTGCCCAGAGGCTGCAGCAGTCTGGCAGGAGAGAAGCAGGAAAGTCCCAGGGGTAGTGATCTGGTTTACCCACCAGGTCACTGCTCCAGTCTGCTGCCGGGTCTTGTGCCTGTGCAGCGACGTGCTGAGCGGGCGTATCCCAACGCCTGCAGCGTCAGGGCCGAGCTGTGCCCAGCCGCCGCATGTGGCACCTCTGGGAAACTTTTAAGTGGCCCAAAACATTAATGCAGGGAGCGCGCAGCACAGCCACCAGCTTCGGCAGAGCCGCCGCCGCCAGCACTGCTGCAGCGAGCCAAGTCCTTGCTGGCTCTAAGCAACACGAAGGGATTTGCTGTTACCTTGAAATCCAAGACGAGGCTCCAGAAGCATCCCCCCAAAAGACGAGGCTGTGCTGGAGCCTGCCGGCACGGCAGGTCCTGCACCTGCCTCCATCACACTGACACAAACACATTTCCACCCAGCGCGGGGATGCCGTCCCTCGGCACCTGCGGCCGGTGGCTTCTGGAAGGGGCCTGGGTCTGCAGGACACGTGCGCTCCGGCTTCCAGCCGAGAAGCCCAAGGAGCTCCGATGTTTTTATGGGTTGGGAGCTCCCCAGACAACCTGCTGGCCAGTTTCTTCCCTATCCAGCCCCAACCCAGGGCTGCTCTTGGCTCCCCTTGCCCCAGCCTCCGCCACCACTTTCTGCCAGCTGCCTGTCACACGCGGTGCACGCTGCAAAACCCACAAAGGAAAAACCCTGAGCGACAAACCCCAGCCCTGGGGGGGCGGAGGCGAGGCTGGAGAGCGGAACCGAAAGCCTGCGCCGTCCAGCCTGCCATCTCGCCACTCTGCAGGCACTGCCACAGCCCCCCGGCCGCTGGGACCCCATGCTGCGGCAGGATGGAGGATTTAGGTAAGTTGTGCCCCTCCGCAGCCAGTCCCGCACCAAGGCTTGGTGCGGGGTCGTGCCTTCGGCTGACCAGGGAAGCCTTGTCCTTCCTCCACCTCAGGGTCGGGTGGGGATGCTGCAGAGGTGGCAGCAATAGAGCCGCACTCCCTGCGGTGCCTCCCCCGTCTTAGGGGATGAACGGGGCCCGAGAGGCCGAGCGAGTGCTTGGCTGAAAATGGAGAGCGCTCGAAGGCAGGAAACGGGCTGTGGCAGCGATGCAGTCCTGGCTGCACGCAACAGGGGCCCGAGGGTGCGGCGCGACGTCCAAGGGTGCCAGGAGTCATCCCTGGCCCGGGGTAGCGGAGACAGGGTCGGGGAAGCAGCCGCGCTGCAGGGGATGTCCCCTGCTTCCCTGACGAGAGGGCAGCGAGATGCCGAGGGACGGCCGAGGCGGCGAGGTAAAAGCGGAAAGAGAAAGCGCTTTGCCCTCCCTGTGGGAAGCACCGCTCTGGGCGCGCAGGAGGCACCGAGGCTTAGCTCCCTCGCACCAGGGCTTGCGCCGGGTGAGTTTAAGTTTGTAAGCCAGAGACGGGGCGTGGGGAAGCAGGACCCCGTTGCCAGCAGTCGCTCATGCCTCAGGAAGGCTGCGCAGCGTGGTGGGCGCGTCCCGCGCTGGGGATGGGGGCCCGGGTGAGGGTGCTCAGGGCCACCACAGCCCCTCAGGGCCCTGGTGCCTGCCTGGCAGAAGCTGCCGTTGATGCTGCTTTTGCTCCCGAGATTTCAGGAGTGGCACAAGACCGCCTGGGGGGTGTGCAGGCAGGGCGGGCAGCCAGCGTCTGGGATGCCCAGCCCAGGTCTCTCTGTGCAGATGCTTTGCTGGCAGAACTGGAGCAGAGCTCTCGCCAGGCCTCCGAGGACGGCATGCTGCAGAGGCCGAGCTCCTGCAAGAAGGATCCGGCCACAGCCAGGCCCCCAGCCCCCTGTGGCCATGAGCCGCTTGCCTCGGCAGACCTGAAGGTAACGCCTCAACACCGTGGGGCTGGCGGCTGAGACCCTGCTCAGCCCATGACTGGGGTGGTGGTGCTGGGCAGTCAGCGAAGGGTGCCAGGGGAGGAGCCTGTGGGCTCGGACCCAAGGGTTTGTCCTTCCAGGTGCAGCTGCCGCCTCCGGCTCAGCCTCCAAGAGAAGATTTGAAGATAGTGTACAGGTAAAACGTGGCCACGGGAGGGCAAAGCCATTGGCGACTACCCTTTTGAGTGCTTGGATGCGTCCTCTTGGTCACCTGGCCTCCTGCGCGTCCTTCCACCAGCTGGGGCGGGGGGGTGTATCCCGCATCCCTGCAGCACTGCTGGGGGGAGGGCTGGGCTTCCAGCAGCCCCCTCCCCACCGCCTGTGGCCACCCCCTGCCAGGGTGTCCCCAGGGAGGCACCCTGCCCGCTGCTGTGGCCTGGGCGGAAATGGCAGCGTCTCGTGGGGATGGAGGCTTCTCGGTCCCGGGCACCCTCCAGCCTCGGGGCGGAAGCTGCAGCATCCCTCACTCTCTGCCGTGGCCAGCAGCCCCACAGCAGCCCCCCGGCCGCTGCTCCCCTCTGCCCCACCCACGGCGGCCGCCCAGCAGCTGGATGAGCTCCTGGCCGACCTGGGCCACGTGCAGAATAAGGTAAGCCTTGTCCCTGGGGGCAAGGCGGTCGGGGGCTTGGCCTTCAGCCAGCCCTCACCATCCTCCTTCCTGGCAGCTAGCGGCTGCGGGGCAGGGAGCCGGGGTGCCAGCGGAGCCCAAGCCCTCGCTGGATGACATGCTGGGCAGCCTCACACAGGGCCTGCAGGAGCTGGGCATCACAGCCGCCCCTACCGGCGTCTGCGCCGCCTGCCGCAAGCCCATCGCTGGCCAGGTGAGCCCCCGCGCCTCCATGCCGGCACCCCTCTCCCCTCGGCTCACGGCATCCCCTGGAGCCGCTCTCGCTGCCTCCGGCCTCCTCGCAGGTGCTCACAGCGCTGGGCAGAACCTGGCACCCTGAGCACTTCACCTGCGCCCGCTGTGGGCAGGAGCTGGGCGGCCAGCCCTTCTTCGAGCGCGGCGGGCGGGCATACTGCGAGGAGGACTACCACCAGGCCTTCTCCCCCCGCTGCGCCTACTGTGCCGGCCCCGTCCGTGAGGTAAGCCCCCCTGGCCCCCCACACCACCCCCCGCCGCCACCGGCCCCCTCACCTTGCCTCTTCCTGCAGAAAGTCCTCACGGCCCTGGACCAGACCTGGCACCCCGAGCACTTCTTCTGTGCCCACTGCGGGCAGGCGTTTGGAGATGACGGTATGTCCCAGGGGACAGGCGTGGGGTCCTGCACCCACCCAGAGCCCAGGCCTTGTACCCATCTGACATCCCCCCAGGGTCTTTCCCTTGCCTCCTATCCCGGGCACCCGTGCCCCACCACCCCCTGCTGCGAGCCTGCCCTCCCGACACCCTCCCCGCAGGTTTCCATGAGCGGAGCGGGAAGCCGTACTGCCGCCGGGACTTCCTGGCCATGTTTGCCCCGAAATGCCAGGGCTGCGAGCACCCCGTGACGGACCATTACCTGTCTGCCCTGCAGGCTGTCTGGCACCCCGAGTGCTTCGTGTGCACGGTGAGCGGGCAGTGGCCGGCGGGGACACAGGGCTGAGCGTGTCCCTGAGGCCGTGCCAGCCTTCCCCGTCTCCTTCCCCGCAGGAGTGCCTGAGCAGCTTCACCAGCGGCTCCTTCTTTGAACTGGAGGGTCGGCCCTACTGCGAGCTGCACTTCCACCAGCGGCAGGGCAGCATCTGCCACGGCTGCGGCCGCCCCGTGACCGGCCGCTGCATCACGGCCGCAGGGCACAAGTACCACCCCGAGCACTTCATCTGCGCCTACTGCCTGAGGCAGCTACAGAAAGGTGCCTTCCACGAGCGCGGCAGCAAGATGTACTGTCAGGCCTGCCACGACAAGCTCTTCCTCTGACCCCCAGCCCTCCAGCTGCCCCCCCAGCCCCCGTTCCTGCCCGGCTGCCCGGCCCTGGTGTCGTCCCCACCATCAAAACCCCCACCATCAGCCCTGCCGAGCCAAACGTGCATCGTATTGTTCCGCTCACCGCCACCCTGGGCGCTGGTCCTGCCGAGCCAGACACACCCGGCACCATTCCTTGTGTCCATTGCTCCCGCCAAGACATTCCTGGCCTTGGCCCTGCCACACCACAGGTCCTGGGCACCGTCCCCTCGCCCTGAAGCAACAGAACACCCGGCCCTACCTTTGCTCTGCTCGCTGGTGGCTTTGGGGACAAGGGTGCAAGGCAAGGGGGGCAGGCTGCAGCCCGGGCCAGGTGGAGGCGCTTCCCCCCACCCATGGGTGCCTTGGGTCCCCTCTCCCAGGACACTGCAGGCCAGTGAGACTCTGCCCCAGCCGCTTCTCCCCCCTAACCCCGAGGACAGGGGTCCCAGCCTCCCTGGGGGAGCAGGTCAAGCTCCAGCCGTGCTGCGCCCCGAAGGAAACGGGCACCACCACAGACCCGTGTCCTGCTACCAGCGGGCAAAGCGAGCTGCGCCGCGCCCTGGGACATCCTTCTGACAGCAACACAGCTTCAGTAAAAACCTGCTTTGAAGCAGAAGCCAGAAAACTGCTTCCAAAAAGCTATTTCCACAACCGAATTTCTTTCTGTATTTATTTTCACACTCACACATAGGTGAGAGCAAAGCAGGGTAGCCCAGTGTTTCTGCCTGGTTTCAGGGTTCCCCCAGAAGAGGGGAGCATGCTTGCAGCCCAGCCGTGCCCCGCTGGGGCAGCCCTTGCTCCAGAGGGCTCCCCCAGCCAGAAAGCAAAGTTTTGGTGCTTTGTACTTTTCCTCCAACCTTTTGCTATAAAGGGGAGGAAATGTCACTCCGGCCCAAGAAAGGGTTTGTCACAAAGTGGCATCCTTCGGGGCCACGCAGAGACGAGTGACACTCAGAAGCAGAGCCCTGCCCCTGGAAGAGACGCCTGGTCCCAGCTGCAAAGCTAAAACCACGCAGCTGGGAGCCTTAAGTGGCAGGCACACAGACACTCTTTAAAAACTTTATTTATATAAAAAATCATTTTGTTTTAAAAGCGTTACAAGAGTGTGCACAGGAATCAGACAAGGAATGGCTTGTCGCTCCCCACTCCCCTCCTCCCTAGCCCCATTCCCCACCAGGGCAGGGGAGGAGGGGAGAGGGAAGCTTTTCTTTTGGTTCATTTGGAATTAAAAAAGGAATTAGTGTTTTACATATTTAAAGGAAAAGAGAAGAGTTAGACCCTAGAACAAAACCAAACCAAACTGAGGTGGGGCTGGAGCCAGAGAGGGCTCAGCCAGAGCTGGGAGGTGCTCTCGGGCAGAGGAGCAGGCAGGAGCAAGGCACCCGTTCTGCCTGCTGCAGCCTCCCCGCTCCCCACATCAGCCCACGCTTTGGGGGAGCCCCAGGCTGGGGAGGGCTCCTGCTCCAGTTTGCAGCCTCCTACAGAGGCTTCCAGTTGCACAGGGAGCCCAAGGGCTCCCCAAAAGATCACAGCACTTAAATGTGTCCCCCCAGCACCACAGCAGAGAGGGGGAGGATGTGGCAGCCCAGTCTCCCCAGGACAGGGTGCAGATGAGAGCCCTGCACCCCATCAGTGAGGGCAAGGGGGCTGGGAGCCCCCCCCAAAACAGGTTTCCAGCCCCACTGCAGAGTTAAGGCTCCTGATGGGGAAGAGAAGAGCTCAGCCCTGCCGGAAGCCCAGGAGACACCCCTTCCCCAGCCAAGCCGCCAGACAGTACAATTCAAAGAGCTATTTCACAGTGGCAAAAGAAAGGCACGTGTCAAGAGAAAGTCGGGGGGGCACCGCCGCAGGCGGCTGGTGCGCGGGGGTGACCCTGGCTCTGCCCACTTGCAGGCCTGCCAGCACCTGCTCCTCACGCCTAGCGCACCCCAAGAAGCCTGCCTCCCCCCTCCACGGGGACCCGTCGCCTCCCACGCTGGGGGGCCCCTCGCGAGCTGCCCCGCACTGACCACCTTCCCCACGTAAGGATCCCTCCTCACACCAATCACCGCGTGGGGGCCAGCGGCCCCATCCAGACCCCTCTGCGGCATCCAGAGTCAGGTCCCTCTTCCCATGCCCCTGAAGCCTCATCTAGAGCAAAGCAAGAGAAGTTATTGCTGTTTTTCCCTCCCCTCGCCCCGCCCCCCCCCCCCGACTCCAGCCCCCCTCACCCCGGTCCCAGCACCACCAGGGAGGGGTGCTCCCATTGTCCCCACAGCCCTGGCTGAAGAGTGATCCCACACAAAAATATATCCTATAGGCAACGAAACAAACAAAAAAGGTGGAGCGCGAGGCCCCAGTCTCTGTCCCTGCAGACGTCTCCGAGCAGAGGGAAGGCATGGGAGAAAGGCAGTTCCTGGTCAAGGCAGAGATACGGAGTCTTTTTGCAGCATCCATGCCGGCCGATCTGGCAGAATCAGGCAGGAGGGTTTTACTCTCTAGAGGAAGGAGATGGTGGTGGACGGGGGGAAGAGTTATTGGTCGAGGTGTCCCAGAACGGGGAGGTGCAACGGTCTAGAGGAGGCAGAGTGGCCTGGGCTGCCCCTGGGGGACCAGGCCCAGTCATTTGGCTGGCTAGTTGGCACAAACAGTCCAGCAAAAAATCCAGAAATAAGACAAGGTAAAAGCCAGTCCATTCCACCACGAAGAGTTATATATATATATATATTTATATATATAATATATTATCAACCCAAACTGAGTGGAGGCAGGGACATCAGCTAGATCTTCTGCTGTGGAGAGAGAGGGAGAGGCATTAGCACACCCGGAGAGCGAGCGCGCACGCAGCGGAGACGTGATCATGGCCCCGATGGATCAGGCAGCGATTGCAGGCAGCAGCGATCAGAGCAGAATTTGGCTGGCCGAAGCACCCCAACAGCGCAGCAGGATCTGTCGCCGCCGTTCAGATGGGGCAGGACGCTGCGGGACATACCGACACAGGGGAAAGCACGGCAGCATCCTCCTCCGCCTCCTCTACCTCAGGCTGCAATTCCTGCCCCTCCTCCTGCTGCAGACACATGGGGGTTAGTAGGGGCAACGGAGCGGGATGGGGGTGTTAGTTGTGGGAGCCCAGTTCTCCCCTCCTCCTGCCAGCCAGGACAACAATGTGTCATCTCCTGCACCCCAGTCCTGCTCACTCCTCCCTCATTAGGAAGAGCTGCTCACCATCAGTGGCGCTGCCTTCACGGGCTCCGTATCTCCAAGGTCACCAGTTCGGTCCAGTGTCCTGCTGTGGTCCCTCTCATTGAGTGTGGAATAGTTGTCTGGAGCAGGAGAGGGGACAGTCAGTCATGTCACCTCCGTGGGAGGCAGCATCATCCCCACAGGAGATGTGAACTCTGCCCCCTCCCAGCATACCAAGGAGGCAAGACGCCTCCATTCCAGTCCCTCTCCTACCTGGTCCCATGTTGCTCATCTGGATCTCCTCCCGGGAGGATTTCTTATCTACAAGCGTGGGAGAGCAGCAGATCAGACACAGCCCCTGCAGCCATGAGCAGCAGAGGAACGACTGCCTACCTCAGCTAGAAGAGCCCAGACCCAGTTGCAGCCACAGCACTATTGACCCAAGGATGCTACAGGACCTACGCTAACTGCATGCATCATTTCTAGACCCAAGAAGCCACCTAAAGCCCAAATTGATGCCCTTGTGTGAGCAGCTGCGGCTGCCAAGAAAGCCAGGGCTGAAGATCGGGGAGGGGACAAGCACCAGCTGCTCTGGGTACCCACAGGGTGGAAGGATGACAGTGGGGACAGGTGCTGAAGGGAAGGCACATACCTGTTTTTTGGTTCCTGTCGATGAGAGGCAAGGTGCTGTCATCAAACGAGCTGCCTCCCTGGGTCCGAGAGGCATTGCTCAGGTTCACCTGGAGCATCAGACAGTGACCACTCACACCTTGGCCCAGACACTCCATCCTCATCAGCACATCCCACCCCCCCAGCCCTCAACACCAGGATGGACCCAGGAACCCTCCCACAACCCTTGAGCAAGGGGGCTGAAGCAACCAGAGGGTGCTCCAGAACCCACGGCTACACCCACACTGGAGTGGAGGTGGCCTGCCTGGGCTGGGTCAGGGCAGCACCCAGCCCTTATGAAGGAAGGATAGTCCCAGCTTTTGGGAAAGAAACCAAGCCCTGGAGAACCTTGTTCTTCAGCACTGCCATAGTGGCTTTTAGTGCTGCAAACTCTCCTGCCAGCAGATCTACATGCTTACGTGCGGGACACAGGGCTTAAAGCCTTACAGGGTGTTTCTTCCTTAGTAGAGACTTCCTGCCAACCATCTGCTGAGAAGTAGCAGAGGCTTCAAGGATCTCTAATCCCACCAGCAAGGTAAGAGCTGAAATCCAGTACTGCTGAGCTCCAGGAACACCCTTCTCCCTGCTGCAGGACCCTGCCTACTGCCAACAGGGCATCCCCATACCTGGAAATCTGACTTCTTCCAGCCTTCCTTCTCAAGGGGCTTCCGCAGCTCTTTATATCCCCAGACTGTCTGCAAGACGAGAGCAGCTGCTCGAACTTCTCTCTCTGAGCGGTTCCTAGAAAGAGGTGAAGGAAGAGATGTTTGGAAATACCCATGGCCTCAACAAAGCTCCTAGAGAAGCCCCTCTCTATCCCTTGCACCATCTGTCAAGCAAAGCCTACCCAGACTTGTTGATCAGGACCAATTTCTCAATCCCCTGTGTTTCCCGCAGCTTCTTGGCAGCCTCAAGGTTGTCTACAATTACTTCATTGATGGTGTTGAGGATTGACACCACTGTGTCCTCAGACAGGTTTTTGGCTGGGGTCTGCTGGCCTCCAGGCAGGTTCTTCACTAGGTTGGGGATGGCATGTTTACCTGGGAAAGGGAAAGAGCTGGGCATGAGCAAGGGAGGAAGAAGACTGCAAGGTGGGGTGGGGGGGAATCACTGCAGAAGGATGAGGGACAGGTGACCAGTTCTGATGTCCCTCTCAGTGGAGCTCAGCACATGCTACTCTGGGAGAGGAGCAGCAGACAGATGCTGTGCTGGCGCCATGCCCACACATTCCCTCAGCTGCCAAGATCAGGAAGAAGTTCCTGCCTAACCCAGATGGATACGGAGAGCACGATGTCCTCTCCTTTGCAGCCCTCACCTATCAGCTCTTTGTTACGCAAGTCGACAGCCAGGTTGCGCAGGGCTCCGGACGCCGCTTTCACCACTCGCTCACTGTCGTGGGTCAGGAGGTCAGCGATGGCAGAGAGTCCCTTCTCCTGGCGCAGCGCCGAGCGGATGTACCGGCCATACTGCAGGGCAGAGGCAGAGCACCACAGGGTCATCTGGGCAGGCACAGTCTCTCCCCACTCCTGGGGCTGGGGACACCACCACGTGCCTTGCCACCCGCCCTCATCTTGGGAGCTGATGGTCCTGGCTTCACCCACGGTGAGACAGACTGTAGAGGCCCCGTTCCTGTCCCAAAGCCCCCCTGCAGGCCAGGCGAGCAAGATTTCCCAGGTGGTCTTTCCATAAACACCAAGAGAATGCAGGCCCAGGGGCTGTAGAGCAGCCCCAGACCTTCATGCCCTGCCGCCAGCCTACAGAAGGGAAGGAATGGCAGGGAGCTGGCTGCAGGCAGGGACGCAGGCAGGCAGCCCTTGGGAAGACACAGCTGACAGGGAGCACAGAGCCCTGGTCCACACCCGATCCATGCTCCTGAACAGCATCTTCTTGAGCAGTGAGCCACGTACAAAGCAAATGGCCTGAAACGGCAGCGCTTTAGCCATCTGCAGCTCTGCTGGGATCCCAAGGGTGATGCTCTCTGCTCCCCAAGGCCCCCTCCCCTGCACCACAGGGGAAGGTGGATGTGGCTCGCTCCACGAGGCACTCACCGTCCAGCTGCCAGCACACAGGTTCTGAATGGCTCCCGCCGAAGCCTCTAGGATGGCTGGAGTCTTGCTTTCCTTTAGAAGGGAGATGTATATCCGGACCACTTCTGGCTGGAAGAGGAGCTCGTAGCCTGACAGAAGAACACAGGTAGGAAAGACTCACTCGAGGGCTCTGCGAGCATCTGGCTAATTCAGAGAGGCACCGCTGGGCAGACAAGGCTGGAAGCTTTTACCCAGGATCACTGCTTCCTGGAGGCCGGATCCTGGGTACACAGGGGGCCAGGCTGCCCCAGAAACCCCAGGTCCCAGCCCTGATCAGGGGTGCCGTCGCTACTGCCCAGTCCCCAGTGCAGCTCGGAAGAGGTTTGGGCTGAGCCGCAGTACTGCTATCAGCAAGGAGACCTCAATTTCAGCACAAGACCTGCCTGAGAAATACCAAACCCAGGCAAGTGCACGTGGTGGGGCGGCCAACTCGGCAGCCAGGTGCTGCAGTAGCAAAAGGCTCAGCCTGCACTCTCAGGAGAAAGGGGAAACACCCTGAGCGAGGAGCGGCCACCACCATGTTGAAGAAGCTTGGGTTCAGCTCCTCCTCAGAGACTGAAGGCACCAGGTCTCCAGCTCTCCACTAACAAGCACGTAGGGAGCAGGCCTTCAAGTACTAACTCTTTTCCATGGGAACATACGCCCCGAAGCAGCGAGACCACTGTTTACGGTGGCAAGGCCATGTTTTCCATCTGGCTCTGTCCTCAGCTGCAGTGAGGGATGGCCCCGGCTCCTGAAGGACAGAGCATGTAGCTTCTCAGGCTTCCACCAGAGGTGGGTGATGACTCTTCCCACAGCCCAGGTCAGCCTGAGGAGCCACCACTGCATATCTGAGCTGCTCACAAGGTCAAGTCTGTCCCAGGTTTCCTTGTGATTCTTCTAGCTTAACTCTTCATACCTCTGCGAGCACCAGGGTCCTCCCAGGATCCACAGGGTGTTTTGGGGCACAAGTTGCTGAACTCAAGCCCTGGGCTACTGCCCACCACTTGGCCAGCCAGAGAGGGGCTGTGATTTGCAGCCCTCTAGGTGGTGAGATGCTGTATCGGGTCTGCGTGGCAAGGTTTTGGTAGCAGAGGGGCTGTGAGAAGCTGCCAGAAGCTTCCCCTGTGTCCAAGCCCCAGCCAGGGCCAGCTGGCTCTGAGACAGACCCGCTGCTGGCCAAGGCCAAGCCCAAGCCCATCGGCAACGGCAGCAACACCTCTGGGACAACATATTTAAGAAGGGGAAAAAAAACTGGCACAGCAATTGCAGCCAGAGAAAGGAGTGACCCCATGTGAGAGGAGCAGCCCCGCAGTCCCCGGCCCAGAGCAGGAGGGGCAGGAGGGCTCCAGGCGCCAGAGCAGAGGGTCCCCGGCAGCCCCCAGGGAAGCCCCCGGGGAGGCTGGGCTGTGCCCCTGCGGCCATGGAGCTCCCCGGGGGAGCAGATCTGCACCCGCACCCGGGGAGGGCCCCACGCCGGGGCAGGGGGATGCCCAAAGGAGGCCGTGACCCCGTGGGCAGCCCGCGCTGGGGCCGGCTCCTGGCAGGGCCTGTGGCCCCGTGGGGAGAGAGAGGAGCCCCGGCTGGAGCAGCCTGTTCCTGAAGGATGGCACCTGTGGGGGGACCCAGGCTGGAGCAGCCTGTTCCTGAAGGACGGTACCCGTGGGGGGACCCAGGCTAGAGCAGCCCGTTCCTGAAGGACGGCACCCGTGGGGGGACCCGGGCTGGAGCAGCTCGTGAAGGACTGCAGCCCGTGGGAATGACTCATGTTGGAGAAGTCCGTGGAGGACTATCTCCCATGGGAGGGACCCCAGGCTGGAGGAGGCACAGTGTGAAGAGTCCTCCCCGTAAGAAGGAAGGAGCAGCAGAGACCAGTGTGATGAACTGACCACAGCCCCCATCCCCCATCCCCCTGCGCTGCTCAGGGGGATGAGGGAGAAAACCAGGAGTGAAGTTGGGGCCAAGAAGTGAGGGGTGGGGGGAATGTTTTAAGACTTGCGTTTAGTTCTCATTATCCTACTCTGATTTTGATTAGCAATAACATAATTTCCCCAAGTAATAGAATCATTACGTTTGGAAAAGACCTTCAAGATCAACAAGCCCAACCGTCAACCCAGCACCACCATGGCCACTAAACCCATACCCACTGAAGTTGAGTCCGTTTTGCCCATGATTGTAATTGGTGAACAATCTCTCCCTGACCTTATCTCAACCCACAAGCTTCTTGTTATATTCTCTCCCCTGCCCAGCAGCTTTGCTGGGCACCTGGCATCCAGCCAGGGTCAACCCACCACCTTTCTGGCACCCAACCTGGGGCCCGAGGAATTAGAGGTAAGGATAGTAGTTGGGAGAGGGAACGGGCAAAGCACAGACTGAAGAATGTTAAGAGTGCAGAATGATCATGGGGAATTTCAGCTGTTATAACTGTGGTGAAGGGACAAAGGGTAGATGCTGTATGTACATCGTCCACTTCCGTTCGGTGCTGCGATCATGTTATTTTGATTTTGGTGTGGGGAATTCTTTTTTGTTAATGTAAGCGAAGTTTGTGAAGACTGTTAAGATTGTGTGATGAACATGGATTTTAATGATAATTCTTAAATACGTGATTCACAGAGGTGAGGGGTGGAATGGTGACTCTTGTGGGACCTGGCATACAGCCAGGGTCAATCCACCACAGACACTTGTCCCCAGAGGTTTCTGGGAATGACCCTTCCCCATGCTCATGCTGGAGAACACTTTAAATCCTGCCTGTTCTTCATGCCCAGGAGAGAAGAGCAGGCAAGAGGGCAGTTACACTGAGAAGTCCGAGGCCACCACAGAGGGCCACCCTTCCTAGGGTTGTGTCACCATGCTGTCCCTCAGACCCTAGGGCAATAGGGACCGCTCCTTTTGCGGCCCAGGAAGCCTGTCTTGAGGCAGCGCTGAGCTCCTCCAAGCACAAGCAGCACCCTCACAACTGTCTGTGGCACAGCTAGTGTTTTAACAGGCATCGGGGCAACCGGAAAGACACCTCCTCCAAACCAAACCTCAGCGCATCCGAGAGGCTCACTTCCATGGGAAATCAATTCTACTCACTCCTCTCCTGGACTGCTTGTGGAGAAGCAGCCCTGCGCACCCAAGCCCTGCACACTGAGGAACATACCTTTGGCTGGAGTTGTTCTTTTGGGAAAATCCACTGTATCGGCACCAGGATCTTCCGGGAGCTTTTTACCTTCAAAGGGCAAGTAGAGAGGCATAAGACACCTCCTCTCCCCACCCATCGCAGCCCAACAGCTCGTTGCCACTTGCTACAAGAACAAGCCCAGAGGTGAGCTGAAGCTAAGCTACCGGCATGTCCCAGAAGGGGACATCAAGGGCATTAGCCACACTGCAGGCAGAACACGCCCAGCTGGGGGGCGGGGGGGAACAAAGAGCCAGAGAAAGCACCCAATCAAACCATGGAAAAATTAAAACCAAGAGCACACTCACCTCTGGAGAACCACTCGTCTATTGGCGAAGCGGAGAGAAGGACAGGGGAGAGGGGAGGCAGGAGGAGAGAAGTGCCGACAGCATCATGGGGCAGATCATTTGGCAAGAAAGCAAAGGGAAGGGGAAGGGGCAACACAGGAGACAAGGGAAGGTGTGGAGTTAGTGGACATCTATCCATCACCATCCCACCACCACAGAAACCCACCATTAGCTTGTATCAAATGCTTTGGGTAAGCCAAGCAGTAGCTCCCAAAGCCAGGGGAGGCAGAGACCACTGCGTCTCCAGAGAAAGCTGCGGTTTAGCCTTCACACAAGAGATGCCAGAGTAGGCGCACCAAGACCCCAAGACCACCCTTAAGTTCCACTGTAGTAGATCTGTCTTCATCCCACCTCCCCCCATGTTGCTGACACCCAACGAACCTTTGCCCTTCTTGGCACCAAAGCAGCTCGCAGCGTGGGGCCCAGCATTGTTGGCAGGGGCCAGAGGTGTCTCCTGGTAGCGCTCGGCATGCGGGATCTCACGGTGGACTTGGTAGGACAAGTTTCTCAGCAGGCACACACAGTTCTCCACCAGCTAGAGAGAAAGCCAGATAGTTTGACTTGGAGCAGCACGTGCCCATCCCACGTCTCTGAGCAAGGGCCCCATCACAGCTTGCCACACAAAGCCAGGCCAAGGGGGTCTCAAGTGGGACCAGGGGGATATGTAGCTCCACCTCAGATGGAGCTGGAGCATACTCCCATCCCAAAGCAGGCATGGCCAGTTCTGCAGGCATGAGTTCATACTCCGCTGGCCCAAAAATCTCTCTGACATAAGCATGAAACATCTGAGGAAAGGCTCAAAGAAAATTAAAGCCAAGGCCTCACCAAAGCAGATCCAGGAGCCCTGAGCCAGGGGGTACCAGCGTGGGGGTGAGTGACACCACCAGACCCTGCTGGAGGCCCAGCGGTCCTACTGCAAACCGCAGGCTGAGCGCCAGATGCCTCCCGGTCAAACGGCACCCAGGTCACATCCTACACCAGCTCTCTCCCCCCAAGCAGAGATTGCGGAAAGGTGCGAGCCTGGACTGGGCTTTCCCAAGCTAGTCCTGTCAGACCACATCCCTCCCTGGTGAAGTTTCCCCTTATCCATTCTTCGTCCATCTTGGGATGAACCCAGCTTCAGCCACCATGAACAGCAGAGCACTGCTAGAGCTGGCTGACAAGGGCAGAACTCTACATGCGCCCCAACGCCACCCCTGCTGCGGTACCTTGCTGTCCGAGTCCTTCTGGCCGATCTCGGACTGGA
This sequence comes from Phaethon aethereus, assembly GCF_964289735.1. Classification (NCBI taxonomy): domain Eukaryota; kingdom Metazoa; phylum Chordata; class Aves; order Phaethontiformes; family Phaethontidae; genus Phaethon; species Phaethon aethereus. The sequence goes on along the minus strand of NC_138579.1, from coordinate 71,959,959 downwards.
CGATGTAGATCAGGGCATCCACCAGCCCGTCACATTCCCGCAGCTTCCGACGGGCCTCACTCCGCTCTGAGCTCACGTTCCTGGCAGGCAGGAGAGAACCACCATGGGAGACACAGCTGAGGGCAGGCGAGGAGCAGCCCACACCCAGCAGAGCTCAAACAAGAGAAAAGCTCCTGTAGCTCCCCTCCACTGAGAGAAACTCCCCCAAAAATCAAGGGCTGCATCACCAGCAGCTGTCCTAGGAGAGCAGCTCTTCCGCAGACCTCCTTTGGCAGTCCCAGAAAGCTACCAGAACAGCCAGAAAGGACTGCTACAGCAGCCCCGACCCCCGCCAGCTCCCTGCCACCAGCCCCCCTCCCATACCTAAGGCAGCCAGCGGTGTTGGTGAGCACCGACTCCCACTCAATATGGCGTGGTTTCGAGTCCTCATTGGGTTCCCGCTCCCAGCCTGAGCGGGGAATGACAACCTCATCGGTCAGAGCATGTAGCGCATGATCCACAATGGCCATCTTGATGGAGTCATGCGAGGACAGGTTCCACAGTGTTCCTGCAATGCCACAAGCGGGAGGTGATCAATCAGACCCTGAGCTTAAAACCTGCGCTGTGCATCCCTCACCCAACAGATTAGCCTCTCCTCCCCGGAGCCATTACCTGTGATGACCTCCGTGAGGTCCATGTCATGGGCCTTCCGCAACAGGCGCACCAGAGCGGGTACCCCATCGCAATTCTTAATGGCAATCTTATTGTCTTGGTCCTTGCCAAAGGAGATGTTCTTGAGGGCTCCACAGGCACCATAATGCACCTCTTTTTTGGGGTGGTCTAGCAATCCCACAAGCACAGGAATGCCCTTCAGCTTGCGCACCTCCGTCTTCACCTTGTCGTTACGGTAGCAGAGGTGCTGCAGGTAGGCGGCCGCGTTGGACTTGACGGCATCCAGCCGGAAGCTCAGCATGGCTATCACCTCCGGCAGCTCTGGCTGGCGCCAGTTACCCGGGGCCGGACCTCCCTTCCGCAGGCTGTCCAGACTAGCCAAGCTACCCCGCTCATGCTGAGCCAGAGGGGCCCAGTAATACCGGTCAGGTGCCACTTCATCCACCAGCATGTCTTCATAACTCCTAGGAGAGAAGACAACAGGCATCAGCACGAACCCTAGACCTGGGGGGATGCTGTGCCCCCTCGAACGAACCAGAAATGGGCTGAAGTGCACGCAGCATCTAGTCACCACTACCCTGCTGGAGCATGCCAGGCAGACTCCCATCAGGGGCTGGGAGCGAGGTGGCAGAGCAGTGTCGGGGCACCTTCCTGCCGCCCAGTCAGGGCCCAGCTGCAGCCCATAGCCGCAGCCGGCCACCCCCATGCACCCCCAGGCCTGCTCAGGAAGCAGGCGGTTGTTCCGCTGGAGAAGGCATCCTCAACACCTATTCCAGCCCCTTCCCACCCCCCCACTGCACTTAGCTTTGGGTCAGAGGCTGGGTCCTGGTCTCTGCATAACCTCCAGGGCGGCAGGAGCCAGCCCCAGCGGCACAAAAACCCATTTGGGTCTGCAGCCACTAGAGGGCAAGTTCACACCACAACAGATCGCTGGGAGAGCGAATCACCCCGGAGCTCCCCAGGCCCACGCCACAGCACAGCAGTGCCCAGTTCTCCGCTGCACCACCCGGCCGTATCCAACGCCGCAGCCGTCACCCCAGCTGCCCCACAGCAGCCCAGCACACGCAAGCTGCTGCCAGCCCAAGCCACTGCCATTACTTCAGAGCATCACGGTGAGCGCAAAGACTTATCTTTTTTTACCCAGGATTGGGCTCAAACTCTTTTGCCTTCAGATGCCCGGCAGTATATGCCGACTGCCCTGCTGCCCAGGGGACAGGCGTAGTCAGGCACCAAGAGGCACACGGGCTGCAGGAGTTAACCTCGCTGCTCTCGGCTCAGGCACGGGAAGAGCTGTGGTCCCGCAGCCCCTGCCCTCGTGAAGAGTGGATCACCCACAGACCCAGCAGCGCTGGGAACAAGCCCCAGCAAGCACATAGAAGCCGAAAGAAGTGCAACTAGTCCCCCACGTGCCAAGGTGACATTTAACACCCCCAGAACACAAGCCACACAAAATCCCAGGTTCTCACTCTATTTTTGTAGTCACTGGCAGAGGAATCTAGCCATTTCCAACAGAAGGGGATGGGAGGGGACCTGGCACTTAACAGAGGGGCCTGACCACTGCCATCAGCCCTGCTGTGCCAGGGCACTGGGCAGGCACAACTGAGGTCCAAGATGCCGTAGCATCCTCCAGCTCACATCTGCCCCGGGGACTGCTCAGCCACCTTCCGAGCCCCCACATCAGGTGTGGGCAGTCCCCTGCCCCTGAGCAGGCAGGGAAGGCTGCAACGAGGGATGGTAACAGGTTCTGCTCCCTACACCACCACTTCCCCTACAGCCTCTGGTACAGCACTCGCCAAAAGCACCAGCTCCAGGCGGCGGCCGCTTCCATAGCCACATCCCCCTTGGGTGAGGATGCTGGCCGCACGGCGCCACCGCGGACGGTGGCACCGGGCTGCGAGGGTGGCTTTCAGCACGTCCCGACAGGGAAATGCGTTGCTTGCCACATCGCCTGGCTACTAAGAGATGCCGAGGAGCCCGGCCGCTCCAGGGAGTCGCTCCCCGCTGCTGCAGGGCACGGCGCTCAGCGGACCACACCAGCCACCACCTCCACCCCTGCAGCGGGACGAGGCAGGAGCAAGACGCAGCCAAGCGCCAGCGCTGCAAACGAGCCACTCGATGCTTGTCGGCGCAGCCGGCAGCGGACCTCTGTCCCATGCCAAGACTCACACGCCCCGAAAGGGAGCTCACCATGCCCAGCCGCAAGGGTCATTCAGTGCTGGATCCCACCCTGCCCCTCCAGGTGAGGTGGGGCTGGCAGGGAGCGGGGAGCACACCCTGCACTGCCGCTGAAGCCCCCTTCCCTCTTCCCCGAAGAGAGGGAGCTCCAAGAAGCGCCACAGGAGAGGGGACCGATGGAAGCCAGCATGTGCTGCGTCTCAGCTCAACACGCTCCTTCGTCTCCCACGTGCCTGGCAAGCTGCCTCCCTGAAGGAAGTCATTAACAGCCAGGCCCCTGCTCAAGACAAACATCTCTGAGGCAGGGGGGATGCTGATCTCGCCCGTTGCCATTCCTGCAAGCCGGGTGGCTGAGCACAGACGGTAACTGAGAAGGCAGGGGACAAGCCAAGCTCAACAGTGCCTGGATTCCACAGATTGCTGCGATCTTTATCGGTCTGCCTGGGGAAGGAGAGCCTGCTCATGGGCCGCACCAACCCTTCTTCCATACCTGGCACCATCCCTGCAGGACAAGGTGACATCTCCACCAGGGCTGCTCCTTCCAGCGTGCTTGGAAGTGGGACCTTCTCCCTCTGTGACCCAAGCCTCCTGGGCTCCTACCCAGCTGCACTCCTGCACCTGGCTCCTTAACTCCTGTCCTCCAGCAGGACAGCCTCAGCCCAGCAGAGAGGACTTGTGGTCTCAAAGGCCAAGCAGTTCAGATTGGGCCATCCAGGGAGTGCTCCGGGCCCCACGTGCTGGGCAGGACACAATCCCAGCGAAGGTTTGCAAGCCAGAGCCTTCTGCCTTGGCTGGCATTCGCTCCCTCCGCAGCCAGAAGCGGCCACGGGTTGGACACGCCTGCTTAACCCCTCCTGCCCAAGCTGCTCACCGTGGGGCTAGCAACGATGGCCACGTGCTCAAAACTGCTGATGCTGGCTGCCTGAGTCAGTGCGGGCAGCGGGGGCGGCTGCCCTGCCTGCTCTCCTCTAGCAGCACAAGCCTCACAGGGCGAGGCGGGCCCGGGAAGTCAGTCTGGGTGAACAACCGCCCCAACTGGTTGGGCACAGCAACAGAAACACTTGTGCTGGCACAAGCCGAAAGGACAGACAAAGCTCCTCCTCTAGTCCCTTCAGCATCCGGGAGCTACTGTGGATTTACAGTGCACGCCTCGAGATGGGCAGAGATCTGACGGGGGCTGGCAAGAGCCTCCTTTCCCTCGGGTCTCTCCCCTCCTGCCTCTGTTTCATGTCCCAGGAGCTTAAGCAGCCTGAGTTCAGCTTTACCTGTCTCTCCCTGCCCCAGGGTACTCGGGAGATGTACATCTGTCCCAGCCTGCTTGCACTGGCCCCCTCCCCATCTCTGGGATCCAGCCTCAGTCCCTCGCTCCATTCCTACCTCGCCGCCCTCGGAGCCCTCCTCCAGCACCTCCCCAAACCTCACTCGACAGCACACGCAGCAAGCCGAGCAGGCTGAGGGGCTGAAGCAGGCAGCAGCAGCATTTGTGCAGGAAGAAGACGCAGCTGGCACGAGACACCAGTCTGCAGGAGTCACAGCCTCAAGCAGGTGACATCCCAGGGTGCCCGGCCACGAGCCTGGCAGAGCGGTTAAAGGACTACCACGACCCTGCTCTGGCTGCCCAAGGGCAGCTGCAGCCTGGTGGGGCAGTCACTCAGCCACGGGGCTGAAGGAGCGGCTGAGCGATCGCCCACAGAATTACAAGGGGGAGAAGCTGCTACTGCCAAACAGGTTGAGCAGCTTCTCCTGCCCTGCGCCAGGGCCAGGCAGTGCTGCGGGAACGCTGCCCAGGGCACCGTGGGGCTGAGCCTTGCTCACCCCAGCCCCGGGCTCAGCACTGCTCCCTGGGGCTGCCTCTCAGCTCAGCGTGCGTGCGATCACGAGGCTGCTGCTACTTCTGATGTGGGGCTGTGCCGCACACCCCGCGCCAGGTGCGGTTCCCAGCAGGATAAGCAAGGCTGGGGCGCAGATGCGCCTGCCATCCCACTAGCGGAACGGGTGGCAGAGAGGGAAAGGCCCGGAGCTACATCCAACCGCCCAGTGGAACTCCTTGCTGCAGGATGACTGGCTCAATTAGCACCGAGTTTTAACCACCAATTAAGCAGACAATTAGAAGCGGATGCAAGTTTTCTCCTGCATGAGCTGCATGTGACTCAGCTCACGGTACTGTCTCTGCGATCCTCCTTCCTCCAAGGAGGGTGAAGTTAAAGGGACCCCACAGCATCTCCCCCCAGTGCCTCCTGCCACATACCTGAGCCGCCGTCGAGGATCAGACGGGGTCCCTGCCCGCCTGGCCGTGCCATAGTCAGACATAAGCCCGTAGTCCACATCTTCAAAGCCCATGCTGCGCTGGTCATCCTCCAAGCCGTACGGCTCGGGGTGGAAATGGTTGAGGTCCATGTTGCTGCCCCCAACACGCACTTGAGGCTGGGGGCCGTAGATGTCCTGACGGCTAGGGGCCCGGTAGGTGTCCATGGAGGGGCGGTAGCGCTCATCAATGCGGGTGACACGGGACAGGCTGCCATAGCTGTGATCGCTGCCCGGGTAGCTGTCCTCATAGGGACGGCCATAGCCGTCAGGGTAGTGGTAGTTACGAGGGAGGGTGGCTGTGCCTGGCTGGCTCAGGTAGCCGCCGGGGCCCCCGTTGCCATTCTTGCGGAAGTTCCTGTCCATGGTCTGGACGTAGTTGCTGGTGACTGGGGAGGTTTCCAAAGGTAACCCATCGGGCCCCACCGGCACCTGCTGCACCGTCCGGGTGGTCACAGTCTTCACCACTTTCTTTACCTAGAGGGATGGATGCAAGACACACTCCCATCAGGAAGTCCACTGCACCCCTGCATGCCCAGATTCCCCTTCCAGCCCAGGACCTTACTCCAGGCAGATTTCACACCCTGTTTCAGCTCACAGCACAGCAAGCTGGCAGACATCAACAGCTGTGGCACCCCAGCCATCACGGTCCCCAGCCAGAGCCCTGTCCTGCCACGCTCTCCCCAGGCCTGTACCGTGGTCTCTGTACGCCGCGTTGTCCCATCGTCTGATGTCTCCACAGACACAACCGACATGGCTCCTTCTGGGTCCTCCTCCATGGTATATGTCTCCTCCACAATCTGGCCTGGGTCCTGCATCCTGGGGATTGTGCTGTACAAGAGGTGGCTGTGGTCCTGAGGGGAGCAAGGGTCAGACAGTCAGCCCCCCACCAACACCACAGGCCTCCCTGGAGTCAGTCAGCCAAGAGATCTCACCTCCCGAGGAGCCCTGATATCCTCTTGCATGGAAGGGGGTACCAACAACCCCTCACCCAAAGCCCCTTCAAGCCAGGGTAGCCACATTAGAAACACAAGTCCCCCGCTCCCAGCTAGGGTGGGGACACTGGAGCCCTGCCCCCGCACCCCCCACCCAGCACCCAGGCTGCCCACAGCCAGAGGGCTCAGCTCCCTTACCTGCGGCCCGTTGAGCTTCAGATCTGGGTATTTCTGCCTTTCCAGGTCAGCATCGCTCAGGAAACGGCCGTTCTGAAACACACAGCACCATAGCGGGCCTGTTACTAGACTGACCTCCCACTGCTGGGATCCCATATATCCATCCCCGCCTTCCCCACCAGGCCCCGAGCAGGCCACCTCCTGCATCTGACAGAGACCCCACGTGTCACTCCCCGGAGAAGAGCGTGCTCCTCGGGGGTCTGTGCAACGTGCAGCAAACTACCCCCCACTCCAGCCTGGGGAAGAGTTGGAGCACACTCCGTTCAGCCCCCCTCCAGACATCCCAGCTCGCCCACAGTGCCCACACGCTCCTGAGGGAATGGCCAAGACCCTTCCCTGCTCCCCAGCACAGCCCCAGAGACCCTCCACATCTTCTGACGCAGGAGCCGCAAGCGACATCCCAGAGCCCCCACAGCATCGTGACGGAACAGCGCAGATGCTCGGCAGCCGATTGCAGAGTGCTACCATTCAACTCTTGCGCTCCCCCTCTGCCCACCCCTTCCTTCCCCCCAACCCACACATCTCTCCTAGCACCACCACCTTCCACCGCTGGAAAGGCACCTGCCTCCTGCACAACGCCACGCGCCAACCCTCCGAGCACCCCTCTCCAAAACAGAGCCTGGGAAAGTGAGAACAGGAGGGAGACCTCAAGCCAAGGAAGATGAAACCACATTTCCAGCCCTGTAGAGAAAACTCCCAGCCCTGGTTTGGCTGCCTGGGGGATTGACCAAGACTCCAGGGACTTGCCCGTCGTCACACAAGAGGGAGACGCACGCTCCCCCACAGCTATACACCAACCCCTGCATTTCGGCCACCTTCCAAGAAGCTGAGCGGGACGGGAAGAAAAGATGCCCAAGTCCTGAACATAGAGAGCCTCCAGCCTTCACAAAACCAAACCAGAGCTGACCTGGTAGCAAAGCTGGCTGCTTCTCCCCAGAAGACTCTGGCTGCTGAGGTAGGTTTGCACATCCCCAGCTCACCCTCAGCCCCAGCGCACATACAGCACCATCCGTGTTACGAGACCAGCCTAGCCCTCCTCCACCTCGCATATCCAAGGAGGGCCAAAGGAAAGGAGCCGGGCCTAGGGCTGCCCCCGCCGAGGCAGGATTGACACGGACGGGAGTTCCAGGAGCCTCCGCACCCACCTCTGCCAAGGGGGTTTTTTACCTGGTGCCGCCGGGTGAGCGTGCCGTTGGCCAAGCCCGGGCCGGCGTCCTGTGGGGAGACCCGGACTCGTTCCAGCTGGGCCGAGACATGGCGCCGTTCCTCCTCGAGCGCCCGGGTCAGCTTCTCGAACTGTGCCTCCTGCTCCTTGACAGAGGCAAGGATGCTGGCGGTCGACTCCACTTCCGAGTCGTCCATGGGTGATGGGTACCCAGGACGGGCAGGGCGGGGGCGGAGGGCACAGGGAGGCACAAGTGGAGGCGGCTTGGTGTCAAGGTGAGGGGAAGAAAAGTGACCCAGAAGGGCAGAAGCCCCTCTCTTCACTGCACATGATTTGGGGGAGGAAAGGAGGAGAGAAAAGACTGATTTTCAGACAGATTCTCAGAACTAGAAAAAAAATTATCTTATGGCATTAACACCCATTCCCACCCCACCACCAGAGAGCTGGCAAGAAGGTCTCGGAGCAGCACAGCCCCAGGCGTGACTCAGATGCTCCCTGCCCCAGCACTGAAGCTTGGAGAAGGGGCACTCTGGGGGCAGAAGGTCCTCCCCCATCACACCTAACAGCTGGGGTCGAGCCACGTTCAGAAGAGCTGCTGTGTGCCGAGGAGGTTCCCTCTTCCCACAAGGGTCCTCCCTCCTCAGGCTGCAGGAAAACTTCGCCTACAAGGAAAAGCTGCCCGCAGGCACCCTGGGGCGGAAGAGAGGACACACTCCCACAGAATGAAAAGTGACCTACATCCCATTATTTCCTCCAGGGAAGGGCTGAAGGAGAAGGCTGTGTCACTTCTCTGCTCCCTCCTCCCCAGTGTGATAAGAGGCAAGACAACAACCCCAGCTCCACAGCCACAGCCCCTTCCTACCCAGGAAAGGCGATGAAGTGGGACAGGGTCCCCCCAAAGAGGACCGTGATGAGCCTCTTTGCTGCCAAAACTCAGCAACCACCAGGTTCTCACCAGGGCTCTCACGGCTGCAGCCACCCCGGGAGGTCCTCAGCCCACAGTTCTAGGGATGGGCATTGACTTGGACCTCTCCAACATCCCCTCCCAAAGGAGAAGAGTGAACGAGCACACCACAATCACTGTATTTTGATAGAGAAAAGGCAATATTCTTCCATACAGACCTGCTGGAGGATGAAGCTCGGGTTTGATTGGCAAAGGCACAGGACAGCCAGGTCTAGACGCAGAGAGTCATGGCAGAAATAGCCCAGCCACCACAGCGAGGAAGTAGGAGGTAAGAGCGCTGCAGGGACAGCAGGAGAGGAGGTCAAAAACAAAACAAAACAAAAAAAATCACACGAGTGAACCCAAAACAGGAGGTAGGACAGGCAACAGACAGGGGAAACGGGCTCCTCTCTCCCACCCCCTCTCCTCTGAGGCGGGGCAGTCTCTGAAGAGGGCTGGTGGGTGGCAAATGCGGCGCCGTTCCCACAGCAGCCCCCCAGCCCCATGGAGAGCCCAGCATCTCCAACTGTTCCCCACCGGCAGGGGAACGGCACAGGCGCAGAGGAGGGGCACGGGCTCGGCCCTCCGCCCCCCGCACAGCCCAGCCGAGTCCTGGCAAGCCCGCCAGAGGTTTTCCCAAACCCGTGCAGTCATGGCAGGCGTGTGGGGACTCGTTTGAGCCAGGCTGCCGGCACAGAAACTGCTTTCCCACGGTCTCCAGCATCGGCTCTGCCCACTCCCCCAGTGCCACCACCCCGCTGCGGCGGTACCTGCGACCCGGGACCGAAAGCACGGGCAGTATCGCCCCTCCACAGCGGTCCGTCCCGCCTGCTTCCCACAGCCCCGCACTCCCTGGCAGCCCTGCCCCTCCAGTCCCAGCCCGCGGCAGATGCTGCTTCAGAGGAGCTCAGAGCAGGGCTTTCTGGGCTTTCTATTGATTTCCCCCACTATCTTAAGTGTATCCAGATCAAACCCTTCCCGAAATGCCTCCCCCGCTCCCAAGGAGTCCACTCCTCCCTGTAGCTCTGCCCGCCCCAAGCTCCCCTGGTGCTTATCGGGCACCCGAGCAGCCCCACGGCCCAGCCCAGCAAAGCAGAGCGGATTTTTTCCAAGCGCTCCGCAGGCCGCCTGCGGTGCGTCTGAGCATCTGGCTGCCGCCACCCTGTAATCTGCCTTCATCAATAAAAAAATCCAGTTCTTCAACTTGTGCCCATGCGGTGCCCAGCGAGAGATGAAGCCACGGTGCGCACACGCCTGCTCCAGCCCCGCTTCAGCTCCCGGTGCCGGCCCCGCGCGGGCCGGGATGCTCGTCGGCCAGGCCACACCCCGGGAGGGACGCAGGCCACCGCTCCTGGCTCAGGAGCCCAAGCAGGCTTTTGGAGGCTCCCAGACATGACTCCTGGCTCACGCACGCAGCTTTCCACTCCTCCCACCTTGCAACAGGTATGACCTAAGGTTTTTTCCCCCCGCCCCCCTCTTCAACAGATTGACTCCTCAAGCCTTGTATGGAAATGCAGGGACAGCTCTGACCCTTGCTGCTCCGAGGTACCACCTGCCCCGTGGATTTGCAGGAGATCCTCTGAAGGAGAGGCTTTGTGCCCCCCAGAACAGCGCTGACACACCCCAGCTCTCACCCTTGAGTCAAACACCCCCCATCTTTGGTGGGCATCCACCCACTTCAAGCAGGGACACCGATTCTCTGCCTTCTGGGACTCACTGAAAGTCACCGTCAGTGCACACGGACGTGGGAGCAGGTCTGCAGGGCACAGCCCCATGGAGCCCAGCTGCAGGGACGCTGCTGCAGCCAGCCGGCCGCTGGGGAAAGGCAGCCTGGACCACCGAGCCAGTCCCTCTCCCCCAAGAAAGGGGGAGCGTCTCCTTGCCACATCCCAGATTGTCCAGCAGGTCCTACCACAACTGGAGCATCCTGAACCCCAGCCACGAGCCCGGCTGGCTGGTTGCGATCCACTTCCAGAGCGGTATTTCACCAGGCCCCTTTAAAGGGAGGAACACCCCTACAGAGAAGGGATCCTCCACGACATGGCCTCACCCAAGGAGCTGTGCTGCTATGTAACGGCTCCCCAGCCTCCCCTCGACCGCCTCTACGCAGAGGCAGCAGATTTTCGGGGTGCACGAGGACAGAGCCAGCATGCTGACTTCAAAGAGGGATTTAGCAGAGACCCTGCTCTCGTGAACGGGCTCGCTTGCTTGCAAGCGGCCTCAGTACTGGGCAGCGAGCTCAGAGCAGCAGGGTTTGCCTCTGCGGGAAGGCACGCTGAGGAGAGACAGCAAGCCCAGCAGATTCCTCCAGCCCCGCGCGGCTGCCAAGCAGGCCCGGCACAGCCAGCAATGCCTCCCCAGCCCCAGGTCCCCACCTCCGCACGTCCCCTGGGAACACCGCCCGGAGGAGCTAACAATGAAACCTGCAGGGCCGTGCAGGGCCCCAGATAAGGGGCCAGAGCAGCCCGAGGCCATTTCCTTCCCGTCCCTTCCACAGGGAGTAAACACAACAGCAGGGGGAAGGAACAGGACGGGTCCCCTCGCACTCACAGATGCCTTCGGCCCAGGCAGGAGGGGGTGCGGGGACACACACAGGCTCCCCGGGTTTCCCTTTGGGCCGCCAGCTCAGAGCGGAAAGCCCAGGGAGAGGAGGCAGCCGAGGGGCTTTCAGGGAGTCACATCCGGGCAGCCGGCGGAGGGGCTGGGCTGTGGTCCCAGGCTGGATGGAGCCCCCGGCTCTGCAGACCCATCGTCACCGACGGGTTGAGTGGCCACGCCGCAGGATCAGGCCACGTTAAGCAGCGGGGTGGCGACTGGCGCCTGCCCTGCATGCGCGGCTGTCGCTCCTGCCCTGAGCACCGGGCACGGCTCCACCACGGGCAAGAGGCGCCAGCAGAGCAGGGTACCCGCTGCCCGAGGGGGCTCCCCCAGCTCTCCTCCCGGGCCCTCCACCACCAGGACACACCACCTCCCCCCGCTCCCATTCCAGCCACCTAGCCTTCATCGATCCGGGATTAAAGACGCAATTACCGAGAGGCAGTGCCAGGCTCAGAGGGGTTAGCGAGCGCGGCTCCCGGCTCTCCCCGCAGACACACGCCAGCGCCATTCCAGGCTCGAGCACAGCCATTCCCTTACAGCTGGCTAACACACAAAGCCCAAACAGCCATTCGGCCCCCAGCTGTGGAGAATCTGCCCCAACTCCGTCCCACGGTGGCTCGCACACCAGCGTTTCAGGCACCGGGGCTCCCCGGGCACCGCACAGCCCTCACCGCCTCGCACCGGTCATCCTCGGAGCAAGGCGGGGAGGGGAGACCACGTCCGGGGAGCAGCACAGCCCCCCCGAGAAGGAGAGCCTCAGCTACGCGGCCTGATCGTGCCAGCTAGCAAGCTGCTTGTGACAGCTTGAAGCCAAGTACACTGGATCCCGCAAGGGTGAAATTCCAGGGATCGCTTTGCGCCCATTCCCCCCTCCTCCTCCTCTGCCTCTGAAGATACAACTACAGAGCATTTTTCCAAAGCCAGACCCTGACCATCTTTGACAACGGCTGCATGAAAGCCTTTTCATCATGAGAGAGGCACTTGCTGACACACCCGTTACTTAAAAAACCCAGCAAGCCAAAAATATTTCGGCTGGCTCTGTTCAGCGCAAAGCAAAAAGCCTAAAGACAAAACACACCCCGGAGCACCTCCTGCCCCAGGGCAGAAGCACCACAGCACTTCCCCCGTGGCTGTTGGCAAGAGGAGACCCCCAGGGACCAACACAGCTACCCAAAAAGCTTTAAATCCAAACCCCTCTGCCTTGTCTCATCCCCAACTTCCTGGCACCAGCACAACGCTCTGCTGCGCCCTGAGATCCCGAAGCCAGAACAGATCCACTAGAGAGACATCCACCACGCGGCGCTTTCGGCGAAGAGGCCCCTTGCCGGCAGGGCAGGAGCCACGAGCCCGTGCGCACACACACACAGAGCTTCCCTCCGCAGGTACCCCCGGGAACCCGCCTGGCTGGACCACAGGCTCGGCAGTAGCCAGAAAGGCACCCTAAACCCTGGCCAAGCCCTCCGCTGCGGGCAGCTTTGACATGCCACATTTTTCCAAAAACCCCTTGTCCCTGCTCCTCAGGGGAATTGCCATGCCCCAGAACAAATCCTTTGCCGGGAAAAATAATTTCCAGGGCAAAACCACAGCCATACCCTTCTAGAGTTCACCCGCACCCTCCTCTACCAGGGGATGGAGTTCAGCCCTTGAGGGGACCCCACCAGGAGTGCTTCCCTGTCAGCCAGGGGAGTTTAAGCCCAGGGCCCCGACCAGGCCAGGAGAAGGGGAATTGTACACCGCAGGCCAGGGAGAACGGACAAGGTCCGGCAGATGAGACGCGGGCGGCGCCCGCCGTGGCACAGGGGATCTCCAGCACGCAGCCCGCTGCTTGGCTTTCCAGGGACCTGCTCCAACGCCCCGCGTCCCCAGAGAGCTATCACCCCGTGGTCTCGGGATCCCTGGAGCTAAGGCCACTCCCTCAGCACACAGGATTTTGGGCAAAGGTCAACCCAAGCACCTACGAAGCCAGAAGCCACCTCTGCCACACCAGCCCTGCCCAGCTCCCTGCTAAGAGACATGCTCGCTCCGACAGCCCCGTGCCGCCCGGGCACGGGGAACCAAGCCGCACCACCTCCGACTGCCGAGTCCCTGCAGCTTCGCCACTTCTTTGCGTCCCCTGGGCACCTGTTAAGCAAGCGGCAAGGCTCGTCACCAAGGCCAGACACCCCTCGCAGCCCCCGCGAGGCAGGAGCAAAGCGGGCCTCCTCCGCCCCGGGCTGGTCTCCACCAGCTGCCATCAGAGCCAGGAGTGACCCAGCCCCTCGCCCGGGCCGGCTCAGCCCCTGCGGGGACACCCACCAGGCTGACAAGGAAGGGTGCACTGCCCGAGGAGTTCGCTCCTGCTCCACCACAGTCCCCAGCACCGACTAGACAAGAAAAATAGCACCGTTGCTCAAATAACCTGCCTCGCCCTATCAATTTGAGGGACTCTGAGGAGAGCCAGCTGGCTGCCCCCCCCCAAAAGCAAACAGCAACAGCTCTCAGCACCAGACCTCCTGGTCCTTGAGAGAGGGGGGAAGCAACAAACTCTCCCGGTTCCAGTCGCCTATCACGAGGCACTTCGGGGAAAAAAACAAAACCCCATCAATAATTCAAGCCTGCAACTGTCCGAGCGCTTGCAGTACGTTACACTTGCTTACTCCGCACAGGTTCACAGCCCCACTAATTCACCGCAGGCTTCTGGTCAGTCTCAATTAGCTGAAAAGTAAATGAGCCAACATCTTTGGCATCTTTCCACCCCACTGAGCACAGGGGCCGGGCTCACACATCACTTCTTCGACCTCAGCCTGCCTGAGGCAGCAAGTGCCAACGCTAGCCAAGGTGCGGCAAGCCGGCAGGGTATCAGGCCGAGAGCCCACGGGCCCAAGCTCATCCCCATCTTGTCTGCTTCCACATTCAGTTCAGGGGAGCACAAGAACCCTCAGGCCACAGGGGAAGCAGGACAACCGAGGGTAGGCAGCAGCTCCCACGTCCCTGTGTGAGCCACGGAGAGTTTTGGCCATGGCTGTTTGGCTCCCGCCACCCCACGCTGCCAGCTCCCATAGCAGGCCGGCATGCCAGGAAGGGACCCGCCTGCCTGGGCGGCCGCATCCTCGCTTCCAGGCCGCACAAGCCGCCTTGCTCGTGCTCCCTGGGCTGCTCTGCCAGAGCTCGCTCTAGGGGAGAGGCTCCCCACCTCCCGCCGAGGGCTTCAGCTGCCTTCTCGGCCCCCAGCCCCGCCAGGAAGGGCTCTCCCCCGCGGCGGGTTACAGAGCGCAGGCACAAGGGGCTTTGGATGGGCGGGCAGCCCTCCCCGGGCAGGAACGGGCTGCTCCCGCAGGCGGGTCAGACGCCACCTTGGGCGCCTACCTGCCCCGGCCCAGCCCCACCTTCCTCAGGGGAGCCGTGCCCAGGGCGCCCAGCCCCGGCAGGAGCCGGGCGGGTGAACCGCCGGGAGCGGCCGCCTCGGGCGGCAGCGGGAAGGGAGCCACTCGCCTCCGCCCGTCGCGCCCAACTGGTCGGACCAGCGGCGGGATCGCCACCCGGCCTGCCTCGCCTGCCACCCCCAGCGCCGGGGATGAAGGCCACGCAGGTCCGTTGGGAAAGCCTCCCTCAGGAGAGGGGAAGTTACCTGCGGAGATGCAAGCAGGGACGCGGCTCCGCACCTTATAAGGGAGCGGGCCGGCAGCCAGCGCAGGGCGATACGGAGGGAGAGATAAGGGCGGGGTGGGGCCGCGCCGCGCGGAGGAAGTGGCTGCGTGTCGCTCCCCCCAGCAAGGGCAGGGGGCCCAAGAACGCACGGTACCGGTCGCGGCCGAAGGACGGGTCTGGACACAGCCGGGGATTGCGAAACACAGCGGGCGATCCCCTGGGGAAGGGATCTGTCCCTGGCCCGGCTGAGGTCACCAGATCGGTGCCGTTCACCACCCCAGGGGGATGAGGAGGGCGAGGCAGCCGAGCGGGGCCAGCAGGAGAAAGGAGCAGCGCGGGGTCGGCCACAGAGAGCAAGGCTTGTTCTGCTGGTATGCCAGCAATCCGGCTGCAGGACAGCTGTCCTGCCGGGCACCCGAGCGGGGCCACTCGCCCCTCTCCCGCGCACAGCCAGGTACAGCACAGGAGGAGCTCCCTCCCTCCCGGCCGGGCCGGAGCGAGACCTCCGGGTGGGCCCGGAGAGCTGCCGACCCTCTGCACGGGCCGGGAAGCGCCCGCCGCTCCAGCAGCTGGAGGGAGCAGCCGGCACCACGGCGAGCGGACAGGAGCCTGAGCTTCCCTCAGCGCTTTTGGGGAGGAGAGGACAAGCATCCCTCCCAGCAGAAAGGCAGCCAAGCCGCCGGGCTCCAGGCAGAGACACCGTCCACCCGCAATCTCGGGGCCAGATCCTTCCTGCCAGAAAGACCCCACTGCACCCAGCTGCCCCAGGGTGCCCCCCCAGCCCCACTCCAGCTGGGTGCCACCGCACGCCCCCCCAGCCCTGGGGACAGCAGCAAGGCGGGGGTCCCCGCCACCCCTCCACACCAAGCAGGCACCAGCCCCACAGTTCGCAGCGCCAGCCCCCGGGCCCAGGAGATTCACATGTTGGGAGCCCTTCGGCACACAAAGGCGGCTCTCTCTTCTCGGTGGGAATTTGCAGCTGAGCGCTCAGCGGGGACAAAGGGATTTCACAGGCACATCCCCAGCCGGCCGGCCTCCCCCCCCGGCGTTCCCGCTTCCTGTCACAGTAGCGCCAGGGCTCAGGGGCGCAGCAGCAAACAAACACCCAGCGCCGGATTCTGGGAACGGGGCCAGAGCATTCCCAGGGCAGGCCGTGCTCCAGCGGCCAGCGAGCTCCCGGGCCGCGGGGGGGAAGGCAGCAGCCCCCCCGGCTCCGCCAGCCCAGCCCCAGGAGCGGCAGGTGAGCCGGCGGGCTCGCAGGGCAGCTCCCCGGCTCCTCGCCGCACCCAAGCGGCAGCAGCCATCTCGAAGGGGGACGCGAGACGTCCCCGTGCCCGCAGGGCTCGGCTGGAACGCCAGCGTTGTGCTGAAGGTCATGCAGCCCCCCAGGCTGCGGCGCTGAACTTTCCCACTCAGCTGCCTCTCTCCCGCAGCAAAAACAAACAGCAGCCCGGCTCTGCAGAGATAAGGGCCGTGCTGACAGAGCCCAGGGAGCAAAGTCCTCCTCAATTCAATCAATCGGAGGCCGCAGCACCACGGGAGCTGCCCCCCCGAGCCCGAGCAGATGGGGTGAAGCTGCCGCGGCACCCCGTGCCGGGGCGGGCCGAGCTCCTCGAGGGCTCACGGCTGCTGCCGGCTGCCCCGAGCAGCCAGGCGGCCAGCGTTCCCAACGGCATTTCGGGAAGCCTCCCTCCATCAGGCCGTGGGCGCAAGCGTCCGCAGCTAGCTGCCGCCCGCAACGGCCCCTGCCAGCAGAGCCGGGATGCGGAGCGGCAAGACAACTCGGTGCCAGCCCGGCACCCGGACACCCGGATTTGGGTGCCCCTCCCCGGCACAAAGCCCTTGCCGCAGCCCTCTTCCCAGGGAAGCCACTTGAGATCATTTCCTCTCCCGACACCTGCAGCCAGGCTGGGCCCCAGAGCCCAGCCCCGACTCAGTTCCAGTTACTCTGCTCCCACCAGCACACAAAGGCACAGGGGACGGGAAGCATAGTGGGAATCACACCAGCACGGGAGCCGTGCCACCGGGCTCCGTCGGGGAGCGCCCAGCCCAGGAGGTCAGCCAGCATTATCCGCCTCCCCTGCCAGCGGCATTCAGGTCGCCAAGGAGCCAGGAATACGGAGAAGGGCAGGAGCCCAGGTCCCCCCACCCCAGCGACCCCACGCAGGGTGTCCCTGCCCCCCAGCCCAGGGTACCCCAGAGTCAGGCAGGGTGCCCTGCCCTCCGCCAGACAAGCCACACACCTCTCCGCTCCCCAGGCTGAGCAAACAGGCAGGCGGTGAAGTAATGTTCGGTGTGGGAGCGGCAAGGAGGGAATTGCCGAGATTAAGCCAAGCCGCCCTTGTGGGGGCAGCCCAGGGGAGCCGCCCCGGAGAAGCGGGACCCCCTGCCCTCCCTGCCCCGGCCTGCCCAGACTCCCCGGGCAGGTAGGGTGGCCGGCAGGCTGAGTCACAGCAGGAATCATCCAGGGGCCGGGCTGAAAACCCCAGCTCCATTCGGCATGACCTCATCAGGTGCCCTGCTCTCTAATTGCACACGTGTGTCTGCGCTCAGAGACGACTGCGAGGGCTCTGCCAGGAGCAGTAATGAATGGGTGAAGCAAAGCCACGGGAGAAGCATCAGGCAAGAGCCAGGGACTGAATCACGGCTGGGGGGGGGAAGGGGGCCGCGGCCCTGCCGATGGGCTGTGGCAGGGTAACGGCAAGTCCCCCACGGCGCTCCCAGTCCCCTCGGCGCCCGTGGGCAGGCAAGGCGCGCACATGGGCTGGCACGAGCCAGCGCTCAAACACAGCGGCAAGGGACAAACGCGACAGCAGGCCAGGCCACACTCAGAGGGACAGCGGGACTTCATCCCACCCCAGCCCAAGCTGTTTGCCGGTGCCACATCTGGCTACTGCTCCCCCAAGCCGCTCGCTGAGAAGCGGCTTCCCAGGCTTCTGCATGAGCCAAAGGGAAGGAAACCTGCATTTCCTGGTCAGACGGGAGATGACATCGTGACTTCCCTTTCCCGTAAGCTTCTAAACACGACGTCCTGCCAAGGGCTGCTCCCCACCGCCCCCGGCCCGCATGCAGACGCCCTGGAACCAGGCCGGGAATGCCAGGCGCAGGCACCACCACTAGCCCAGCCTCAGCCAGCTGCACCAGCCAGGAGGTCAGCTTGGTCCACCCTGAGATCAGACACGCAGCCGGCTTGCTGGAAGCATCCTGCCTCCGGGAAACACACACGAGTGCTCCTCGTCCACGGTGGCAGCACACTCCTGTCCAGGGCTAGGAGTATCTTACAAGCAGAGAGTGGAAGATGTGGTTTTCCAGCCCCAGGAGGACATGGCTGTGCCCACCGCACCCTACAGATGGGCTCGTTTTTGGCAGGCTGAGGCGGCACTAACACCGTACCGGCAGCACGACATCTGCTCGCTAAGACCAGAAGCAAGCACGCACTGCTGCTCTGCAGCCTCCCCCTCGCTCACCTTGTCTGCACAACCGCCCCGGCCAAGCAGGGCCAGCTGACACTCTGCGGCGCTCCCGAGGCTGCCGGAGGCCGGACAGGGACACCCTCGGGAAGCTGAGCCGCAGGCCCCCCTCACGGCACAGGACTGCCGCCGCACCTTCGCTCCCCGGGCCCGTCCGCCTGCCCTGCGCAGGGCGGCTCCTCTCGCTACCCGAGGAAGGAGAATAGAGAAGGGAAGTGGTTTTCCACCCAAGCCAGATGCTGGAGACAGACGCGGGGCCCTTTGCCACACCAGCGTGCGCTGGAGGGAGCTGCAGGGCCCCGGGAGCTCCCTCCTGCAGGTAAAAAAAATCAGCAGAGAGGAAGGAGGGCTACAAAGCCAGCACGGAGCAGGTGGCCACCCACATCAGAGGGGAGTTCTCCCAGGAGCACCCCCCAGGCTGGCCCCCTCCTCCACCATCAGACCCTGCTGAGCTGGAGGCAGGATGACATCTCCCCCCGCCGCGAGTCAGCCTGCCCGCAGCCGGAGCCGGGCACGGCAAGCAGCGCGGCGTGCAGCAACACGCTCGCAAGAATGTGTTACTCCACTGGGCAAGGGGCCTGCCAGCAGCATGCAAACACGACGGGTGACCCACCCTTCCCAGTCGGAAAAACTCGTCTTTGCAGTTCGACACACTCCCTCCCACCCGTCGCAGCTACCCATGCGTGCGAGCCGCCCAGCACCACCACCTCCCACCTCCCCTCTCCTACTGGGCCAGGAGAGGAGCTGGGAGCACAAGTGGGAAGCGGCCGAGGGATCTGGGAGCTCGTCTCAGAAAAGAAGACCAGCCCGAGTGCCACACGAGACGGGGCGAGAGGAAAATGCGTCAGCTGAGACCAGCGAGACGCCTTCCTCCTCCTGACCGGGGGGAGTATTGGTTCTCCGTATTCATCTACTCCGAGGCTACCCAATTCCCACACCAGGCCACCTCACCCCCGGGAGGGAGCCCATCGCCCTTGCCCCAGGTGATCGCTCTCCTACCCGCGAGGGGCTTCTGCAGTTCCAGAAGCCACGTGAGACGAGAGGGGAGGGCAACTCCTCTCGCCGCCGGCTCCCCCATGCCCCGGCTGCTCCCCGCACGGCGCAGGCAGCCCTCCTCCGCACTGCCGGCTCTCCAGGAAGCGGCGGAGGCAGGTAAGGCTCTCGCTGCTTCCAGGTTCCTCACGCCCACGAGGGGCCGGCGGCGGGAGGCCGGTGAACTTTGAGCAGCGTTCGCTATAATTGGGGCCAACGCCCAGGGGAGCGGGAGCAGTCGGGGCCGGGACAGAGGCGCAATGGCGGCTCCTGCCCTCACGCGCGCGAGCCCAGCTGCCACCGACGCCAGCCCAGCCAGGGCCGGGCCGGGGTGCCCTCGTACCAACCCCGGAGCTGCAGATGTTTAAAGAGTGCTCCCAGGACCGCACCACCACCACGGCCAGGCTACAGGAACGCTCTTCCCAGGGCTCACGCCCCGCCGTGCCCAGTCCCTTCCCTGCTTGTGCTGGAAAGCCAGCAGTCACTCTGGCCGGGGCAAGCACTCCACCAAGGCTGTTTTGCCGAGCATCGCAGCCGGCCAGGATGCCTGTATGCCTGCCAACAGCCCAGCAGCACCTCTACAGCCTCAGAGCCACCTTCTGCCGTGCCGAAAGGCCAGGGCTGTGGTTTCACAAAGAAATCTTGCTCTCTCATCAGCAAAGACACCTGGGCAATGAACTGTTAAAATTAAATGTATGGGTGAAGTGCTCAGCCCGGATCAGGTCCCTAGGCCCACGACAGCACAAGCATTTTTGCGGTGGGTAAGAGCGCCGCAGCACAGCCACCTGCGGCACACGGTCAGGGGCACGGGGACAGGCTCCCCGGCATCCACGGCTCCTCTGTCACTGCCCCCTCACAGGGACGCTCACCTCCCTGCAGGCAGAGGAAGGTGGCATGGTTCGTTGCCCCCCAGCCCAAGGCCCGTGCCGGCATCCCACCGCCAGCCTCCGAGCTACAGCCGCTCGCCGCGCTGGGCTGGAAGCAGCGGATGAAAGCAGGTGACAGGCACCCCGGTTAAGGGCTCACCCACCCTGGCACCACGCCCGGCAGCTTGTGCTCCTTAGTCACCGGTTTGCCCTCACCCCCAGCAGCCTCCTCACCACACCCCGTTGCCGTGCGGTTTTGATAAGAGCCAGGACGAGGAAACAGTACCCCTCACGGGGGAGAGCTCTCGCTCCCTCAATGGGGACGGGGAGCAGTGCTGCAGGACGACCGCAGGGCACCCGCCGCCTGCCTGACGCCCACTCGACAAGCTGAGGTCACACGGGAACACGACGGAACAAACCGACCCACAGGTCAGCCCCTGCACGCAGCAGTCACTGCGCAGGGCCAGCACGGCGACGGGCACGCCTGTGCTGAACCAGCGGCCTCCCCGGGCGTGCAGGAAGGCGGATTAGCAACAAGCACAAGACAGGCAGGAGCCGGATGGACTCATCGGCCTGCTGCTGGGAGTTTCCAGGGCAAGAGCTGGCTCCAGGAAACAGTTTCTCCCCCCAGACAGCCTCCTCGGATGGTGAGCAGCAAAGAGAAGGTTGCGGCCACCTTGGGGAACTCAAGGACGTCGGTCAAGAGCCCATAAATCCAGCCCCTTTCCAACTGCCTCGCGCCAAGACACATTCCTGCACTCCGTGCCAGAGGACAACCTCCTCCACCGGCCAAGCCCTGTGTCACACGCAGAGGAGCCGCCTGAATCACCCAACAGGTTTGGGTTTTGTCACCGCATCCAGACAACACCTGTTGCCTTTTATGGACCCAAACCAGCTCCGCGGTTCTGCTTCTTGCTGTCAGCGAGGCAGGGATGGGGGAAAGCAACCAGGCTGCAAAGACCTGGGTTTTCAGAGCCCAGAGGAGAGTTCTGTGCTTCCCCGGAGACAGTACCACCGCAGTCTTGGGAAAGGGCTCCGTCCTTGCCAGCAGTAAATGAGAGACCGTTACGAGGGGTTGTTGGGAAGAGAAACTGAGATTTAACCAGCACTCTCCCCTAAGGTCACAGACACTGGTAAGCTATTTTGAGAAGCCAACAAGCCTTCCAGGCACAGTCCAAGCCATGCTATTATTTTCTGGGTGTCCTAAAGCCACCCTCAGCGCAGATACAATGGACCAAGGTCTTATCTCCATGCCAGAAGCTGGAGGAGGGAAGAGATGAGAGGCAATCCAGGGACAGAGACGCAGGCTGCGCGGTCTGGGCTGGACCATTCATCTGACTCTCAACCCATCTTTAGGGAAGGGATGGCCTCAAGGGCTCCTCAACCACAAAGATCGGGGCCTGACCTCCGAGTCGGAAGGGAGGAGGCTCACTCCTCTGCGGCAGCCCAGGCAAACCCAGCACGCTCCAGTAAGCGAGCACTTTCATCGTCCCACCCCTTCCAGGAAGGTTCCGTGCAAGATTCCAGCAAATGCTGCACATCGTGAAGGACAATCATTTGCATGCAACAGCGTCCCAGCCAAGTTCAGTCCAGTGGAAGAGAACAGCTTTTTAAAAACTGCCTTTTTTTGCTTTAAAGTGCATGAGTAAACACCGGCAGGTAAGAGAACCTGCCTCAAGAAAGCAGTGGGAGCAGGACAGAGCAGGCAAGGTAACCATGGGGAAGGCTAACAATTGCCCTGCTCGGGGTCCTCCCAGCACACGGCTTCCCGTGGACCTGGGGGATGCTGTCCCACTCCTCCAGCAAGAGCCCTGGCAGGCTCCGCAGATCCGTCACGCATAGGAGCATGCGCTGTGGGCATCGGAGACAGGAGCCAGCTGCTCGTCCCCACCTCACCACATTCAGGAGAGCTTCTCAGAGGAAGAAGAACAATGCACAGAAATGGAAACTTCAAATGCAAGCTGTAGCCGCTGTCTATGAGATTCCCAGCACACCTGCAACCTAGAGGTGCTGAGCTTTCCTTGCTCCCTGCAAAGCCAAGGACAAGGCTGTTCTTAATTCCACACTAAGAACTGGGCAGCCGAGTCCAAAAGCATCCACACAGTGCAGGGGGAACATCAGGTGGAACTGCAGGCAGCTGTAGTTAGATGCCACCATCATGCTCCGCATGCCCAGGCAGTCCCACACATACCCAGACGCTCCCCTCTGGCTCACCAGAGGCCGGGCAGACACCCGTGCAGGGTTGGGTGCCACAGCCCTGGGACGGGAGCCTTCAGCCCTGCCACGGGTTCCCTGCTAGGGGAAGGACAGCCCAGGCCTCCCAGATAGCACCCTGTTACCCCCATCGTCACGGGCTCCGCAGAAGAGCCTGGGCACCAAGCCCTCGCCAGAGAGGGAGGCACCTCCAGGAGATCCAGCCCTCTCCCCAACAATCAGCGGAAGCTTGTTGTCCGGGCTCCCTCATTCAAAGCCCAGGGCCATAACGGAGGTGCCCAGCTTCCCTCCTGCGGGGCAGGCACGCCCGCGCCTCACGGATGCCAGAAGCCCCCGTGACAGACAGGCACCCGAACTGTCGCGCAGCCACCCCGAGCTAAGCCTCTCCTCCACAACGCTTCGAGGAGGATCGGCAGAGCCCGGGCTGCAGGAGGCAGCGCCGCAGGAGGTCACCGACCCCTCGCTCGGGGCGGCTGGGCTGCCGCTAAGTGACGGCGCGGCCGAGGGCAGCCGAAGAACAAGCAGCCAGCTGAGGCCAGACCCCGCGGCCGGGCCTCGCCGGGCAGCGTTCCGGGGTCGCTCGTTACCCGCGATGCCGGCGGCCGGGTGGGTCCGGCGGGTTTAAGCTCGGGGCTATTCCGTCAGGGACCTGCCGCGGGAGGAGGGGAAGCTGCCGGCCCCACCCGCACACTTGACCCTCCCCGGGCACACCAGCCCCCTCCCCGCCAGAACAAAGGCGCAGTAAAAGATACCGGGGGATAAGCCCGTCCTCGGCCGGGCAGCGGCAAGCCCGCGCGGCAGGGACGGGGCTGCCCCGGCGCGCCCCACGGCTGCCACCGGGAGGCATGGCCGGAGACCCGGGCCGCGCCCCGTCAGAGACCCCGCGGCGGGGCCGGGCGCGGGCCCCGCGCACAGAGGGGACGAGGGGAGAGGGGGCGGCTGCCGGTGCCGGCCGCGGGAAGCTGGCACACGGGCTGCCTTTGTTCCGGGCAGGGAGGGAGAGCGGCGGCGGGCCAGCACCGGGAGGGGAGGGAGGCGGCCACCCGGACCGGCCGCCTTTGTGTCGCTCCCCGCGGGCTCCGGGCGGGCCGGGTCCCGCCAGCGCCCCCGCCAGGGCCAGGCACCGCCACCCCGGCCGGTCCCGCGGGGCGCGGCCCCGTCTGGCACCCGGCTCCCGGGCAGCGACGGGCCTCCAAGGGCCCGGCCCCAGCCGGCCCCGGCAGGAAAGCGCGGGAGGGCCGCGGGGAGGGCGAGGGCCGGCCCGACCCCTCCCGCCGCGGGGGCGTGCGGCGCCCGGCAGGCGCCGGTCCGCAGCGGCTCCCCTCCCCCGGGCCGCCGGCGGCGGCGACGCCGAGCGCGGGACTCACCGTGGCCGGGCTCCTCGGCGGCGGGCGGGGGAGGAGGGCGGTCCCGCCCCGCGGTGGCGGCACGGCCGCCCGGCCCGCTCCGCGGAGACCCGCCGCGGCGGCGAGGCGAGGCGCCCAGTGACGGGCGGCAGCTGCGGGCGGCGGCCCGGGTCCTCGGCGGGCTGGGCTGAGCTGTGCCGGCGCGGTGCGGGTGGGAGGGAGCGGAGCGGGTCGGTCGGGTCGGGTCGGGCCGGGCCAGGCCTGGCCGCGCCGTGCGCCCCGCGCCGCTCCCGCACCTAAAATGGAAGTTGCTCCGGCCGGGCGGGGGGCGGAGCGGGGCGGGGCGGGGGCTCCGCCCCCTGGCGTCAGCGCGCCCCGCGCCAACGGGGGGCGGAGCTCAGCCGCGCTTGGCCCGCCAATGGCGCCCGCTCCTGATGGCAGAGTGGGGCCGTCCCGGTGGGGTCCGTCCCCCGTGGGGTCCGTCCCGTGGAATCTGTCCCGGTGGGGTCTGTCCCCGCGGAATCTGTCCTCATGGGCTCTGTCCCCGTGAGATCCGTCCCCCGTGGGATCTTTCCCCATGGGATTCATCCCCTGTGGGATATGACCGCGTGGGTTTGTCCTGTGGGGTCTGCCCCAGGGGTGCATGTTCCCCAAGCAGGGCTCTACCCTGGAGCGGGATCCAGCTCCAGGCGAGGGTCTGCCCCGGGGGCCCTGCTCCGGGAGGACGACGAGCTGCTCCCTGGGGCGCGAGGTCTGTCGTGGTGGCTGGTGGGGCAAGGGGCTCTCGGGGGGCAGCCCAGCCCCTCCGGAGCAGAACCCCCTGCCCAGCCTGTCCCGCTGGCACTAGGGGAGACGTGTGGCCCAATTTGCCCAGGAGTGGGATGCTGGGGGCGATGGGCTGCAGACCCACCCAGGGGTCAGCCTCTCCCTTCTGGCTCCAGGGAGCTGGTGCTGGTTGGAGCCCAGCCAAGGCTCGTCCTGGGGGAGCCCCACGAGCCCTCCTGCCAGCCCCTGAAGCCCCGAGCTCATCCCAGGCAGATCCTGTCCCCATGCCCCCACCAGTGTCCCATGGGCTGCTTCACCTGAGACCGCAGGTGGAGGGACACAGCTGGTGGCCGGGGACAAAGGCACTGACAATCCATCTGGCTGAGGGGGGACCTGAAGGCCCCATTGAGGAGAGTGTGGACAATTTTGGGAGGCCCCTCACGTGGCCAAGGCCACATGGACAGCCGAAGGGCTGCAAACGCAGGGGTAGGCCGGCGTGAGCCGCGTGAAGGCACAGATAGGATAAGCTGGGGGAGGCGTGTGGCAGGGAAGGCGTGGGGGCTCGGCGCGGCACTGTGTTTATACTGCCTTTCACAGCTGACGGGGAGGGAAGCGCCGACGCAACCCCGCTGAAGCAATCCTGCTCTGCCCGACTTCCACTGCACCGAGCCAAACGGTGCTGCTGTCCCTGCTGGCGTGGAGAAATAGCAGCAGGGGACCTGGGGGGGTACAGAGACCTGGGACAGGAAATTTAAACGTGAGGTTTAATAATTGCAACTAATCCAGCCAGAGAAACCTAACTCCAGAATGAATAGCACTCTGCGAGGGAGCAGCGTCACGTCCCAGGTTCTGCCGCTGCCACTCCACGGCTACGGGATTGGAGCCGAGCTCAGATGGGAGGCTGCTGCAAGCACCCTTGCACCTGCACCTCGCTGGTGGAGGATTTCCCCATCCCTAGGGAGGCGAGGAAGTGGTGCAGAGCCTGCCCCTTCCTGCGTTCGTGCCGCTCACCTGGGAGAAGTCCGGATCCGGGTCCCCCGAAGGTGACAGCTTTCTGCCGTCTCTGGCCCTGGGCTGGCTGGGGAGGATCCTGCCTGCTCCTGATCGCCCGACTATTAGTAAGACAATGACAAGAGGAAAAGAGGTGAGGAAGGTTTTGGGCGGGGACAGGTGATTCTTGGGGTAAATATGCATTGCTCAGTGAGGTGAGGAGGAGGTGGGGGAGATGCGATAGCAGCCTGCGCATGTTTGAAGAAGGTAATCCCCCAGATGGGGGTGGTGCAAAAAAGTGCTAACGAGGAGAAATGGGATTCGGTGCATGTGAAGGGCATGTTTAGGGAGATTATCGGGGCGTGTGACCCCCAAACCCTCCCTGATGTTTGATTTGTAAAACAGATATCCAACCTGCTGGCTGTAAAGAGCAGGGAGGGCTGGCCTCCACCCCTCCCAGGGAGGAGGGATGTCCCTCCATCCCACAGTGAGGAACTGAGACCTCCTCCCTGCACACCTTTGTCACCCAAAATGAGCGAGTCAGGGCCCCTCTCAGCCCTGTGCCTTGAGTGAGAACTGCTCCCAGATCACAAAGGATCCTTGGCTGCCCTCCCCTCCTCTTCACCCTCACACGGGTGCGCACAGGCATGGGAGACGCCGGCAGCACACCCCAGCGCGTGGTGGGGGAGAGTGCTCAGCAGATGGCTGCCCCCGACACAGGCAGCAGGTAAGCCTGGGGCAGCCTTCTGCTGTGCCTGGTATGTGGCTGCACTGTTGCTGTTTCAGTCAACCCAGAAATTTAACAGCCTCTAAAGTCTTCAGTTTCTGCAAAGATGGAACACACTGTTGCGAACACGCCTCTGCTGGCTCCGGGTTGGAGCTGGAGTCAGATTGCTTTGAAGCCGGGCAAGTGCTTCTTGTCCCGAGGGCTGCAGGATGGAGCTGGACAGGGTCTATCAGCGCAATTGTCAACTCAAACCCCTGACTCAGCCGTGCCCCGGCAGCTGCCAGAACGCCCTAATGCACGCTTACTTCTGAAGGCGGGCTGAATCCTCTGGCCTCAGCTCAACCAGCAGCAGATCATGCTCTCGTTTGAACATAACTACTGTGGAAGAGGAGTTCGTCACACTGCTTCCTGGGAAGAAGAGATGTGTTACTAGCACAGGAAAATTTGCCCTCTTTTACAGTAATTATGTGTAATAACATCTTGCACATCCCCCTTTCATCCTACAACCCTGCTGATGCCTTGTCCAGACGAGACGCCCAGAAAACGCAGCTACCACCGGAACCGAGCAAGACGACTTGTTTACAAGGCAGATCAGTGCTCCTCGGCGGTGGAGGGCAGGAGGAAGGGGAGGCTGCCGCCTCCGGGTCCAGCGCAGGCGGTTCAGAGAGATGGCCTGCATTGTTCTGAATCAGGACAACAAGGCACTTCCGCGGCCCCTTTCCTGTGGGAATCCCGACAGGTTGTTGTCTTCCCCCTGCACGAGGGGAAGTGTGGCATTGGGACAGTGAAACGACCCATCCGTCGGACGCCAGAGTTAAAGGGGAGGAGGGAAGCTAGGTCTGCCAGACCTTTTCAGCCCCCATTCACCAGGCAATAAAGCAAGTCCACAGTCCACCCTGACACCTTCCCGGAGCAGTGTCTAGCAGCTCCACGTGCTCGGCATGGCACCGAGTCAGAGGAAAGTGTGGTACCTGCCTCCCACCTGCCTCCTGCTGTGCCCGGGGTCTCCCGTGCCTGCAAACCGGCCCGCTGTTAACCTTTGACGGCTGACATGGCTGCACCCCATTGCGCTCTCAGACCGTGAAATTCCTGTTACATCTTTTGCTCAAATGTGCAAATGACAGAAACGTGCATAGAAATCTCCTTCCCTCCCAGACCCACAACGTTCTATCGCTACTTAGGGTCTCTTCTTCTTCCTCCCTCCACCTCCAGCTCTTTTCCCAGGCATGGACCCCTGCCTTCATCGTTCCCTTCCGTGGCAGCTGCAGCAAAGTACGAGGTACCTCCCAAGAATGGGGAAACAGAGGCAGCTCCTGCACTGCAGTGTAGCAACAAAAGGAAAAGGGGACATTGCTGGAAAACAATCGCAGCTGTAAGTGAGACCCAAGATGAAAACTTCCTTTCTCTTAAAGAAGCGAGCTCAGAATCTGCTGATTTGAGGGCTTGGGAGACATGGGGAAGACATGACTCGTCCTATGGGGAGGCCTCTCTTCCTGTCAACTGCAGAGGGAGCCTGGATAACCAGCACATGTTTAGGCTACCTTCAGACTGAGCTACCTTTCCTTCACCTCCCCAGTGAATCCCACCGGGAGATAAACCCCACTTGACGTTCCCGATCCACTGAGCCACCCAGTGTTGTGCCCAGCCACCCGCCAAGGACAGGGCGCCCGAGTCCTGGCCTCAGCAAAGCGAGGGCTGTGCCCCAGGTAACCAGCTCCTGAACACCTGAAGGTGGACAGAAAGATTCACGGTCTTACATGTTTTGCTGGTGTGTCGGCGGGAGTTACAGTCACACATTTTTAGCCAGAATATTCTGGCAGCAAATGTGGACATCGGTGTTTAAAGAGAGGGGTCAAAGGGAAAAAAGGGTGTCAGTGATAGACACATAGATTATTTGGCTTTGGGTACTAGTAAAAGTTACACTCATAAAAGGCCTCTTTTGTGTATCTACAATGGGAGCGTTTGCTGGTATTGCCAGATCATATATCATATCAGCAGCACAAGGCTGCTGGCGAGGCAGGAGAGGCAGCACCGCAGCCGCCGGGGATGCAGCGGAGGAGCGGGCTTTGCGTGACAGGGATTCGTGCTGTCACCTCTGTGAAATACTAAAACTGCCTCCAAGCAAAGGGCCCGTCGCCTGAGCTGGGCCCGGGGCCGTGTGTCGCGGCCCGAAAGTGGCCCTGTGAGCCTGCCAGGACAGAGTGCCCTCCGGGAGTGCTGAGCCTGGCTCAGAGGCAGCCCACCGCACCGGCAGGCCTGCGGGCTCTTCCACCACCCCGAGCCCGCCGCGCGCTCTGCCCCGGTCGCAGGAAACACGACTGCCAGCCTTTCCCACAGCCGCCGCTGGGCCTGCAGCCCCACTCCCTGTCCCAGGACACACCGGGCTGCCCACGGGAGGCCTCTGGTCCAGGCCGTAGGGCCGCCTCTGCAGGACATTGGGATCCCCTTGTCCACGGTGGACCCACAAGGCTGAGGAGCATCTGTGCCATGCTCCACCTGAAAAATACTTTCTGTAGGGCGGGGAGGCTCACACGGCGAGGGTGGACTCTGCCCTTTCATGGCAGGACGCGTGGGAGCTGCTTTGCATGGCACGAGCATAACTAACGCCTCCGGAGCTGAGGGACTTTGTCCTGCCGTCATCTGTCAACTCAAGAGCCCACGGGGCCCCCAAAGCCCCCGTGCTTTCTGCCAGCAGTGCGGGGTGGGGTGCTCACCCCTCAGCCAAGGAGGCGGCTGCAGCGACCAGCTCTCTGCTCGTCCTGCGGACAGAAGAGCCGCCGGTAGCCCTGAGTGTGTCCCAGGACAAGGACAGACACGGGTTGCTCACCCTTTTATCACCCCTGCCTTTGGCATGGCCTCGGGAGTGGGAAGAGGGACACAGAGGAACACAAAGGGACACAAAGGGGAGGGAAGAGCCTGGCCATGCCTTGGCATCCTCCCTGGGGTGGACAAGCAAATGCGACTCGTTCCTCCACAGCCAGAGCAAGGTGACCGGGCGAACACCTCGGCCTCTGCCCCTAGTCCGGGAGGGGAGTGCTCAAGCCACGTGAAGGGGAGGAGAGGCGATGCGGGGCATCTCTCCCCTCCTGATGACTGCTGCTATTGGTGAAGCGGGCAGAGCGGAGGCAGCCTTGCCGTCTCCCTTTGCAGCAGGGCTGTACAGGCACTGGGTGAGCTTGAATGAGGGGAGCGAGTCCTGTCCCTGAGCCAGCACCAAACATTCGAGCTTCTCCAGTACTCGGGATGTTGCCTCAGCTGGTGATCGCGGGGGGAGATCCTCCGGTATCAGTGACTTGGGATTTTGTAATTTTGCTTCACCCTGGCTCTGTGCCTTTCCCCTGACGTCTCTGTCCCCGTTGGCCCACCCGGCTGGAAAGCAATTTCCGCTGCTGATGTCCTCCCACTTGCAGGTTCCCCATCAGAGCATCCATGTGAACTTCAGCCTTGGCTGAAGAGGAAAGGGTTTTCCTCCCAGCTTCGCTTCTGATCCCCACTCAGTAAAATCCTCCCTTCCCTACTGTGTCGTCTCAGCGTAGCTGGGGCACGACACAGAATACTATGCAACAGCGGGGAAGTCCAGACTGCTCACCGTGTCCTAGGGCCAGTTACATCTCTTCTGTAGGGTCATGGAGCTCTTCTCTGAAGCTGAAGATGCTTCCTATTGGGGACTTGTCCAGGGATGGGAGCAAGGGCACGGGGGCCAACACGGACCCGCAGGCGGATCACCAGGCTGGGGACAGATTTAAAAACATGAGGCAGCAGTAGTCGGGCTCTGAAATAGGCAGGCAGGCCCCTTAATCAGTAGCCGGATCTGTCTGCTGCCGGTGAATTCAAGCTTTCCAAGTGACAGCTCTAATCATTGTAATTCTGAAAGAATTATTGCAAGGGCATGGAGAGGAAACATCTCTATTTTTCTTCTATTTTTATGAGCATATGATAGAACTTTGATATGAAATTATGTGTTTTGCTGTATGCCTCGGTATTTACGGCCAGGTTCCAAGCCAGCCGAGGTTAGTGGAAAGACTGCTACTAACCTCAGCAGCCACTGGCCCAGACCCATCACCAGGCATTTTCTTTCTTGGTTTGCGTCCATTTTGCGCGCAGAAAAAACAGGGGGGAAAAAAACGCCTTCACATGTCAAACCAGATGAAAATCCATCTGCAAAACCACAGAAAATATCAGGGAATGATACCACATTTGAAAACTTTGTAGGTTTAACATCTACGGCGTCATTTAGACTCCTATTCTTCTGCGGCTCTTGAAATTTCCACCCACTTTGGTTGTTTGTAAGAACAGCTAATATCTCCAGGCAATCGGGCTGGGATTATTATAATTGTTGTTCATGTGTGTGGAGTGACTGACGCAGATGTTTTTACAATGGATGCTTTATAATATGACAAAATACTTTCAAACTAAGTAGGCAGCATCGTTTGCATGAAGGACAGCTTCCAAAATATCCACCATCAATCTTCCCCTTTCTGCCCGCTGCCTCTGTGCGTGCCCCGCTCCCCCCGAGAGGCATCAGCAAGCTGCGAAAACGCCGTTTCTCACACGCAAGGCCACAACAGAGTCTGAAAATCCAAAACAAGGCCCAGCACAGGGCTCTGAACTAATGAACTCCAGTGCCACCCTGCCAGGAAGAGCTGCTCTGCGGACAGCACACTCCCTGGTTATTTATCTTGTGTGCTTCACTGCCATAGCGACGGCGGCCGCGAGCGGCACGGAGCTCTTTCCTCACATTATGGCTTGACTGTCTTGTCTATACCCCTGCACAAGCAAGGGCAAAGGCCAGGACAGGGTGGGCCGC
This sequence comes from Phaethon aethereus, assembly GCF_964289735.1. NCBI lineage: Eukaryota > Metazoa > Chordata > Aves > Phaethontiformes > Phaethontidae > Phaethon > Phaethon aethereus. The sequence goes on along the minus strand of NC_138579.1, from coordinate 71,929,107 downwards.
CCCCCTGCTCACCTCCTTGCACCCCTGCCCCGTGGGTGGCGGCTGGGAGGGCACAGACCAGCCTGCAGCAGGGGTTCGGTCCCGCTGCCTTGTGTGCTCCAAAGCCTGGGGGCTGCGTTTAGCAAAATCCCACGTGGAACTCCATTTTGCAATAAACCATGAGCTGCCAGACCTCTGGCCAGCGCAGAGGCACCACTGCTAGAGAAGGGCTGAGAGAGATGACCAGGGCCACACCAGGAAGGCCATGGCGGTGGGGGTCTGCAATAGGCGCTTCCCCAGCACCCAGCGCTCACCCCCACAGCGCCCTGGCCCCTCTGGCACCCGCAGCCTCCGGCCGCAAGGAGCCCCTCGGCTGCCTCCAGCCACGACAGCGGGGCCTCGCCCCGGTGCGGCGCGATGCGATGCCGCGGGGTGGGCGTCGGCCGCGCCCGCCATGGCCGCTGAGCCACCTCCCCTGAGCCAGCAGCCCCGCCCGCGCGCCCTTCCCGCCACAGCCCATGCCGCGCCGCCATTGGCTGGCAGGGTGCGATTGGCTGGCAGGTGGACCAATGGCGAGACCGTTAGTGGGCGGGGCGAGCCATCGGGCACGCTAGGCGGCGGACGCGAGGCGCGTGCTGGCTGCGAGGAAGGCGAGCGGCCGCGTCCACGCGTGGCCGCCCGGTACCAGCCCCGTCTTCTCCTCGGCCTCAGGCCCCCGAGGATCTCGGCGGAGCCTCCAGCCCCCGCCGGCAGGTACGCGGTGGGCCCGGGTCTGCCCGCCCGCAGCGGGGGGCGAGGGCCGGGCCGGGGTCCGGCGGCCGCGCCTCAGACCGGCGGCGGGCTGAGGGGCAGGCGGCGGGCTCCAAACCCGCCTGTTCCTTCCCCAGAATCGCCGTGGCCGGTGCCCTCTGGTGGCCGAGCGGAGCCCCAGAGGTTGGCGGGGACGCGTGTGGCGTTGCACAGCCTGGTAGGGCCCGGCGTGGCCGTTGCGTGGGCGTTTGGGCCTTGGCACGGCTGCGTAGGTCATTGCATGGGCACGCGCCGTGTTGCACGGACAGCGGAAGGACATGCAGGCTCCCCCACAGGCGTGCAGGCCTTTGCACGGCTGTGTGGGCCATTGCACAGACAGACGGGGCTTTGCACAGTTGCGGGGCTGCACAGCTGATACAAAACACACCTGCACCCATGCTCCTGCGCAGGCCCCGCTGTGTCCCAGTCCCAAACCACTCAGGCCAGTCTGAAGTGGGGGAGGTGGGTGCTGATCCTCAGCACTGTGCTGTCTCCACAGGGTGCCCATGGGCTCTCCGTCGGCCACCCCAAGGCTGCTGTACCGCAGCACTCGCCTGCTCCGCACAGCCTTCCAGCACCTCCACCAGCAGCAGCAGCAAGCGGATGTCTTCTGCGATGTGGCCCTGCAAGCTGAAGGTGAGCAGGCAGCATGGCCCACAGCAGTGCCAGTGCCCTCAGGGACCTGGGGGCAGTATCCCTACAACCCCCCAGGGAGGATGGAAAAGAGCAGGGGGGGCTCAGGGCAGTGACGGCCGCTGTTGCATTACAGGCGAGGCAGTGGTGGCCCACTGCTGTGTCCTCTCTGTCTGCAGCCCCTTCTTCATGGAGCAGCTTGGCCGGGAGCTACCCCCCCGGGGTCGCAGGGTGGTGCTGGAGCTGGGGGGGCTGAAGATCGGGGTGCTGCGCAAGCTGGTGCGCTTCCTCTACACCGCCGAGCTGGAGGCCACGCAGGAGGAGGCACAGGAGGTGCTGGCAGCTGCCCGCCGCCTCCGTGTCACGGAGCTTGAGTCGCTGCAACTCCGGGGGGGATGCCTGGTGAGGCTGGGACCCCCACGGCAGCTCAACCGCTCCTGCCTGCGTGCCCCCCAGCAGGGCTCCCCCGTGGTGGGGGGTGGCAGGGCTGAGCCTGGTGGTGCTGGCAGCCCACTGGGGAGCACCAGTGTTGTGCCACGGGAGCGGCCATGCGCTCCGGGGACCACACACCCCAGCCCTGTGGGACGGGTGAAACTGCGGAAGGTGGAGAGTGGGGGGTGCTGGGAGGTGGTGCGGGAGAGACAGCCCCCCACTGTGCCTGGCACTGTGGCAGCAGGCGATGGCAGGGTGATGGAACCACAGCCCCCACTGCACATGGGCGCACTGGGGCGAGCAGGCAGGCGCTGCCCCCGCCGGCAGTCCCCTCGGGTGGCCTGGAGGAAGCAGGGCCAGGTGCCCCCCACACCCCAGCAGGGCTGCGGGCAGATGGTGCCGCCGAGGAACCGCGCAGGTGACCCCGAGGAGGTAGATGTGGGGACAGCAGAGCCGTGCCTGCCCCCTGGCACCATTTGTGTCTGGCCCTGCCCCTCGTCCGAGTCGGATGAGGAGGTGGATGTCCTCACCTAGGGGGGCTGGCTCTGCCTCCCCGCCACTGCCTGCCCTCAGGGCAATGCAGGCAGGGCTGCCTTCCCCCCAGGCAAAGAGGCCGCATGAGGCCCAGGCTGCGCCACACTGAAATAAAGTGCTGGGGCTGGCTACGCTGTGGGGCTGCTGAGCTTTATTGGGGAGTAGCAGGAGGACAAGGAGGGGTGTGGGGAGAGGCGAGGGGTCTGGCAGTGGCTGCCTGCGGCGGAGCTGCAGTGTCGGAGACGGGACTGGGCTGGCAGGTGCCCCCCACTTCATCTCGCCTCTTCATGGATGCTCACGCTGCAGGTGCCGGTCTCGGCCTGGCTGTGGGGAGAGGGCAGTTGGTACAGGGTCCCTGTCGCGTCCCCGTCTCTGTCCCCGCTCACCTAGCCACCGCCTCTACGCCAAGCTGCTCTTCAGGGCTTCCACCACTGCCTCTGGCTGGGGGAACTTCAGCTTGCGGGGGGGCCCCTTCGCAATGCCGCTCCACAGCTCCACGGCTGGGGAGGACACGGGGGGATGGGTCAGGGGGGGCGGGGAGCCCCCCGCCGCCCCCTCGGCCCCAGCACTCACTGCTGCCGTCCTCCTTCACCAGGGACACCTCGAAGCTGCTCCTGCGCGGCGGCCGCGGGTTGATGTCCACGGGGAGGTGGGCCACGGCCCCGCGCAGGGCCTCGCTCACTGCTGCCGCGTTGCGCCCGAACACCCGTCAGCTCTTGCTGGGGGGACGCGGGGGGGGTCAGCGCCGGTGTCCATCCCGGGCCGCCCCCCCGCCCGGTCCCGGCGGCGCCGGCCGGCTCACCAGTGCTCGATGACGACGCGGGGGCCGCTGCCCCCGTACTGGGCGCGCGCCTGCTTCTGCGGGCCACCGGCCGGCTCCGGTGCCTCGGCCGCCGCCGGCTGCGGAGCCTCGCGCTTCCTCCGGCGGGGAGCCATCCTGCGCGGAGGCTGCCCGGGGTCCCGCTACGGGGGGCGGAAGGGGGGTCCTCGCTGGGATCCGGCCCTGGGGGGTGGAAGGGGGGTGTCGAGGATGCCGCCGCGGGGCTAGGGCAGGGGCCAGGAAGAGGGACCCGAGGCCCGCTCCGAGGGGACGCAGCCCGGGGCCCGCAGCGGCCGCGCCGCCGCCTACCTGCCGCGCCGCGCCGACCGCGTGCCGGGCCCGCCGCGCCTGCGCGCCACTCGGGTGAGCCGCCGGGGGGGGGGGGGGGGGGAAGGGGAGGAGTCGGCGGCTGAACGGGGCTCCGGCGCCCGCGGGCCGGGGTACCGACCGTCCCCGCTCCTGCCCGCCGCACGGCCCGCCTGGCCCTTGGCGAGTCAACGGCGGCGGGACGGCCTGGGCCGCGGGAATAGCACCCGCTCACACACCCCCTCCCGGCAGGGTCAATGGTTCCGCCCGCGCCCCCAGCGAATCAGCGCGGCGCCTGCGCGGCGGTCCCGTCCCCGCCGGCCCCGTTCGCCCGCGGATACGCGCACGGACACGGGCACGGACACGGGCACGGGCAGTTTATTGTCAGCAATGAGGATGAGCGTTAACCGAGGGCGGGGTCTGTCCTACTGCTCTGCCCGGCCCTGCCCGCACCGCGGTCCTGCCCGCACGGGGCCCTGGGGGGCCCTGCGAGCCCGGGACCTGCCCCCAGCAGGCCCGGGGAGGCACACAGGTCCAGTGGGGCCGGTGCCACCAGGGTAATGGTGACATGGTGATGGGTGACAGCACCGGGCAGCTTCTACTTGTCCTTCTTGGTCTCCCCGGCCAGAGAGCTGGCAGCGGCCTGCCCACTGGGGAACTCCTCGGTCCCCTCCTCCCGTGGCTTTGGCTGCTTCTTGGCCTTCTGGTAGAGCTCGTTGAGGTTGAACTCCCGGATCACATTTTCCTGTGGCCAAGAGGCAGTGTCAGCATCCCCAGCGTTCCCCGCAGCCCCCCCTGCCCTTCCCAGGGCACAGGCTGGCTGCTGAGCCCCATCCTGCCCCACATGCCAGGGACAGAGGGCTGGACTGTACCCCCTACCTCGGAGAAGGTCCAGGACACCGCCCGGCCCTTCTTGTCGATCTGTGGCCGGCGCATGATCTCTGTCCCGCCCTGGAAGAGGATGAGGGTGGGCAGCTGCTTGGTGAGGGGTGAGGTGCTGACCTTGTACCTGTGGCAGGAGGGGGAGAGGCTGACTATGACCCCCAGGCAGCCAGAGAGAGCCAGGGGGCTCCCAGGGACCCTGCCCCAGCATAAGCCCTGCTGCCCAGGCCATCTCCCCCCAGACCTGGTGCTGACGTCCGTGTACCGGCCAACATCCACCTTCCCGAAGTGCAGCCCCGAGCAGTTGTACCTGGCGAGGACGGTGACATGTGGCTGTGAGCATGGCAGGTGACTGCAGGGCTGGGCGTGAGCCCTGGTCCCAGCCCCAGCACTTGCCAAGGCCCCCAGGGGGCACCACTCACTTGAGAGAGAGGTCAGCGAAGATGGGGGCGAAGGACTGGCACTCGCTGGACCAGTTGGCGAAGAACTCAACAATCCAGGTCACCCGCTTGTCACGGTCCAGCTCCTCCTGCCGCAGAGGTGTGGGGCTCAGCGGGGGACGACAGGCAGAGCCCCCCCAGCATGCCCTGGGGAGGGGATACTCACATCTATGGTCTTGTCGCTGAAATACTTGATGTACTCGGGGCCCATGTAGAGGGGCGGCTTGCAGGTCATCAGGAAGACTGCAACAACAGCGCCCCTGAGCCCCCTGTGCTACTCCAGTGCCCAGAAGGCCCAGGCTGTGTTTGGGATGAGGCTCCTCCTTTCCCAGAGCAGCCTGGGGGAACCAAGGCAGAGGGAGCCTTGGGGCAGGCAGAGCCCCCCCTCGCCCACCACTGCCCCCGGGGACTCCTTACAGCCACAGCCTCCTCCCACAACGAAGGCCAAAGGTCAACCCCAGGGCAAAAGGGAGCTCTGGCCCCTCCAGTTGGGTGGTGTGAAGGGCAGGCAGGGGCAGCAGGTGCTAGGGGCAGGCTGAGCCATGCCAAGGAGGCACCACTGCTGCCCCCGGTGCCATGGTTTCCCCCCGGCAGGTCTCACCTATGCAGAGCGTGAGGTAGAGCAGGCCCATGCGGATGTCGAGGCGGAAGAAGAGGATGGCATTTGCCACTTTGCTGAACATGAAGATGTTCCCGATGTGCTGCTCCACAGTGACTGGGGAAAGGAGAGAGGTAGAGCAGAGGGGACCAGATCCCCCCAGAAGACCAGGGGGGATCCTGAGGGAGGGCCAGATCTGGTCCTCCAAATCCCAACCTATCCAGGTCCTTGGGGGAAGCCCCATAAGCAGCCCCACAGCCCATCACACCCACCCCACAACACAGGCCCCAACTTACTGGAGCGTCGGTTCTTCATCATCACGATGGCACTGAGGAACATGAGGATCTCCACCTCCCGCTGGGACAGGAGAAACAGCATGAGCACAAGGCACCCATGGGACCCTGCAGCTGCCCAGCACTGCCAGCCTGCAGAACCTGGGAGTGGCCACCGGCGCCGGCTGCAGCCATACTGCCCTCCCACAGTCAGGCTGCTCCTGGCCCAGCCTGGCACAGGGACAAGTGGCTGTGCCAGGCCCTGCCGGGCCCAAGTCCTTGCCAGTTTCCCTGCCTCCTCCTGGAGCTCCTCTCCCTCCTGAATCCTGAGTGAGAGACAGCATGGAGAGGGGGCTGCCCCTGCAGTGACAGGCACAGTCTCCCATCCTCACCGGTGCCTGGGGAACCCCTCAGCAGCGGGAAGGCACTAGCAGAGCAACGCCACTGGATACTGCCCCCTCTCCCCAGCAGGGCCGGGGATGCAGACCCAGAGGAGAGCCCACCGCAGGGGTGCAGTGATTGGAAGGAGGCCGGACCCAAGGGGTCACGCCCAGCAGGAGGGGAGGGCAGGAGAGGAGCCAGGCCCGGAGAGTGCAGGCCCAGAGGAAGGCCAGGCCCGAGGATGCGGGGGTGGGCCGGGGCCGTGCCAGGGCAGCAGCAGGCCGAGCCGCCTCACCCAGTCGAAGTCGCAGGGGTTGCCATCCTCCCGCTGGGAAGGCAGCCCTTGGCAGAGCGGCGGGACCTTGCGGACAAGCAGGAAGGCGGTGGCGAGCAGCGCGGAGAGCGGGTAGTAGGGCCGCGCCAGCCAGCGGCACAGCCCCGGCACCGAGTACAGCAGCGCCAGCAGCGGCGCCACCACCGCCATCTTCGCCTCCGCTCTCCCGGCCGCCGTACGGCCGCCCCCGCTCCTATTGGGCTGCTCCTCTGCGGGAGGCGTAACTTCTTCCGCGCTGGCCAATGGCGAGCGATACTGTCAAAGCACTTCCCACACCCCGGCGGACCAATGAGAGGGGACGAGATAAGTGGCCAATCAGAAAGTTGGGACCGAGTCTCCCTTAGCAACCGGGGCAGTGGGCGGGGCCTGGGCGGTGCTTGGCCAATCGCGGCGGGGAGGGGCGGCGGTCCGGCCCCGTGCGGGGCACGCCGGGAAGATGGAGAACTTCTCGGCGCTCTTCGGCGGGGCCGAGCCGCCGCCCGCCGCCGCCGCCGCCGCCCTGGGCTTCGGAACTGCCAAGGCGCCGGGCGCCGGGGCGGCGCCGCCCCCCGCTGCTGCCGCGCCGCCGCCGGGAGACGACGCGGCCCGTAAGGCCGCCGCCGGCCCCTTCTACCTGCTGCGAGAGCTACCAGGTGTGGGGCGGGGCCACGAGGCGGGGGCGGGTGCCGCGCGCGACCAATCGGCGCGGCGGAACGGGGGCGCGGCGGTAACTGGCGGCGCGACGGGCCAATGAGGGCAGAGGGTGGTGGGCGGGGAAGTGCGAACTGACAGCGCGGCAGGCCAATGAACCTGTAGGGGGCGGGGCCTAGCAGCTCGCCGTCGAGTAGGGAAATGGGGCCTTAGGGGGGCCGAGCCGGGGAGCGGGGCCGGAGGGTCCCGGTGCTGGGGTGAGGAAGAGGATCGAGACTGGGGGTCCCCAGTGCTGGGGCAGGGGAGGGGCGCGGGGCCGGAGGGTCCCTGATGGCGGGGCAGGGGGCTGGGCCCGGCTGGGCAGCAGCACCATTCCATCCCCTCCGTGCGGCGGGCGACTGGCGCAGGCACCACAGAGCTGACGGGCAGCACCAACCTGATCACGCACTACAACCTGGAGCACGCCTACAACAAGTTCTGCGGGAAGAAGGTGAAGGAGAAGCTCAGCAACTTCCTCCCTGACCTGCCCGGCATGATCGACCTGCCCGGCTCCCACGACAACAGCAGCCTGCGCTCCCTCATTGAGAAGCCTCCCATCTGCGGCAGCTCCTTCACCCCCCTCACCGGCACCATGCTGACGGGCTTCCGCCTCCACGCTGGCCCGGTGAGCCCGGGGCTGAGAGCCGGGGGGTGGCCTCTTGGGTTGGAGGCAGCAGGGCGGGAGGTATCTGGCCTGGCCTGACCCGCCCCATCTCCTCTCCCCAGCTGCCCGAGCAGTGCCGGCTGATGCACATCCAGCCGCCCAAGAAGAAGAACAAGCACAAGCACAAGCAGAGCCGCACCCAGGACCCCGTCCCCCCAGGTAAGGGGCGGCGCCTCGTTGCCACAACCGCCCCCTCTTCCATCCGGCCTCCGGGGATGGCCGACTCATCCAGCGCTCTCATTTCTCCAGAAACCCCCTCGGATTCTGACCACAAGAAGAAAAAGAAGAAAAAAGAGGAGGATCCGGAACGGAAGAGGAAGAAGAAAGAGAAGAAGAAAAAGAAGGTGGGTGGGGAGAGCTGGGGTCTGATTCTGTGCCCACCCTAGGGGCCGGGTGGGAGCACGCTGGGCCCAGGCAGCAGCAGGGCAGGGAGCCAGCGGGCACCCCACGGCTGCTGCTGTCGAGCAGGAGGTCTCACGTGATACGTGTCTGTCCTTCCTCCACAGAACCGGCACAGCCCAGAGCACCCAGGGGTGGGCAGCTCCCAGGCCAGCAGCAGCAGCAGCTTGCGGTGAGCCCGTGCCAGCGCCGCGCCGGGGATCCCCCAGCTGACAGGAATGGCCCTGACTGACCTGGGAGGGACTCATCCTTGTGCAGCACGTGGCAGGGGGGCTCGGGCTGGCCTGTCGTCCCCCCCGGCAGAGAGGACACCCCCACAGCCCCCCGCTTGTGTTGTGCAGCCAGCCGGGACCAGGAGACGCAGACTCTGCTGGCACTAGGGTCACCAGCCTCAGCCTTTTATACCAAAAGAACCTGGTGCGTCGGGGCCTCTCTTTTATAGTCACCTTTTAATTAAAGTCTCTGCTCTGAGGAGGGGCTGGTGGCAATGGCTGCTGCAACCCTCAGCCATCACGGCGAGGAGCCGAGACTGGGGGACCCCACAGGGCACGGGCGACCGGCATTGCCCCAGTATGCTGCGGCATGGGCCGGAGGATCGTGGCTGAGCTCCCACCCCAGCTCTCAGCCCTTTCTCCCACCTGAGCAGCAGGGGTGAGGTGGGCTCCAGTCATGGCTTTGGTGGCTGGGCTGGGACGAGGGGTCTGTGCTCCTCTGCCCTCACCTCCCAGGCCTGGTGAGGACAGGCGTGACCCTGGAGAGGCACCGCGTCCCCACGTGGTGGTAGCTGCTGGCAGAGGGCCCAGGGCTGCTGTCACAGGCACCAGGAGCTCCAGCCGCAGTCGCGGCATGATGCCAAGGTCCTCCTTGGGTCCCGGCGTCTTGTGCCAGAGCCTCAGCCTCACCAGCTCCCGTGACACCTTCCCCAGAGCCGCTTTCCTCACGCCCTGAAAAAAACTTACCTTCTGTGGGAGCAGAGTTTGCTGAAAAGCACCCTGAGGCGATACCTCCCTGAAACGGGGCCGGGCTCAGCTCTCCTCAGGCCCCCTTTCCTCTCCCCCTTGAGAGAGGGAAGGCTGAGACCCCGAAGGACAGGAGCCCTGGGGGGGTTCTCCGTCCCTGGACGCTAAACAAAGCACACGCATGCCCGCTGGGGTGGCTCATTAAATATCCTTTTATTCCTCATTTTTAAAATGGCTAATAATAATTAAAAAAACCAATGGCGTGGCTCTGCAGAGGCCACAGGAGAGATATTGCCGTAGAGAAAGAGTCAAGTAGTGCCTGAAGTTTTGTGGGCCCCTGCACAGGGTGGTTTGCCCAGGCAGGGGCGGGGGACAGGGAGCGCTGGGCTCCTTGGCTGTGTGTTTTTGGCATGTGATGAGAAAATATTGCTTTATAGGGATGCATCCCACTGGCCTTCCTCTTCCCCCAACAGAAATAAACACAACCGTGTGACAGCAAGAGAACCCTATCAGACCCATTTAAAAAAACAAAACAAAACAGAAGCAACAAAAACAACGAACACCCCACCCCACCCCAGCCCAAACCCTGGGAAGATGTTGTAAAAAGAGCAAAAATCACAAGTGGGGAAAGGCTGGAGCCCGCGAGCGTTTCTCTGCACCAGCCGGCACCTGCACGTGCCAGCTCACGGGTGGGTTTGGGGAGGCGCGTGGGAGGGGACTGCCCCTCGCCTTTCCTCCTCCCTGGGCTGCGGCGGCCGCAGCAGAGTGGGCTGGAGGCTGCACAAGCAGAGAGCCGGGGAGGAGAGCATCCTTGGCTGAAAGCACCTTGACTTTCGGCAGGGGCCAGGGCAGCCCAGCGGGGCGCCCACCACCCCACGGCCCTGCTGGCCCCGCTTCGGGCAGGAGAGCGACACCAGGTGCCGGCCCCGGCTCGTCCCGCAAACGCAGGAGGCGGCCCCGGCCCCACATCTTTCCTTTGGGGATGGTGACAAGGTGGGGGCCCGGGCCCTGGGCAGGGAATGGGTAGTTTCTTCCTCTCTCTGGGCAAGATATATAATTTCTGCTTTTTTTTTTTTTAATAGTTATATTTATATATAGATATTTATATATACACACACCTGGTAACTCAGAAAGAGAAAAAAAATAGAATCCGTAACAATAATAATAAAAAAAAGTATTCTGGTTTAAAAACAATCCATTCCTACCACGCTAGGCGAGCAATTGATTGCACAAGGCCCACAAGTGGCTGGCCCAGCCAAGATGGTGCCGGGGCGCGGGGCTGCAGGATGCGGCCCCCCGCGCCCCCTGCGCCTGGCCGGGGCGGCTGCCGGCAGCAGTCCTCGGCAGGCGGAGGAAGAGCAGCCCCGCTCGGGTGTGTGTCAGCCCCCCAAGTCCCGGGGAGGGGTGGAGAAAGGGAAAAGCAGTGGGGGCCGCTGGCCCATCTCCCCCCGGTCCGGCGCTCCCCAGAGTCCGCAGAGCGTCCGGCCGCAGAAGGTCCCTCCGGGCCGGCGGGTGCCAGCCGGGGAGGAGGCGAGGGGGCGGGCGGCTCTGCCCCTCATACTGAGATCTCGTAGGTGGTGCCCCCCACGCCCGAGACCTTCTTGACTCCTCCACGGGTGGGGCTGCTGAGGGGCACCTGCCCCGGGCCCGGGGGGGCCGAGCCCAGGCTCTTGGGCTGCCCGTTGGACTTGCTGTAGGCTGTTCTCATCTGCACCTCGTCCCTGGGGAGGGAAGGAAGGACGGACATGGGGTGTGAGGACGGGCGGGGAGCGGGGTGCCGTGGGGAGGGCTTGGGGCGGGGGGAAGGACAGGACTGCAGGGCCTGGGAGGGAGGGAGGGAGCCCAGTGCCAGCGCAGCCACAACCCCGCCTCCCCGGGGACCTCCAGCACCCACATGCCACTCTGGCTCCCTGAGAGGCCCGTGGGGTGTCCCAGGGAGGTGTGGGGAGGCCCCCGCTCTCTTCTGGGAGGACGAGGAGGAGGATTTCCCTCGCCCTGCTCCAGGCTAGGTGCAGCGGCGCTCCCCAGTGAGGGGCGTTCGGCTGCCCGCGGGTGCAGAGGAAGGAGGGCTGGAGGGGGTGGCCAGCAGGGAAGGGTGTGACCGGCCCCGGCTCCGTCCGGGGAGTCCCGGCAAGGCGCTGGGGCAAGGGCCCCCCCCGCAGAGCCGCAGGCCACGCCGTGCGCGAGGCGGCCAGCGCCGGTACTTACTTTGGTGCCAGTAAGGGCTGCAAGGCCACCTCCTCTGTCTCGGGGGCGCTGGCCGGAGACGCTGGTTTTTGGCTGCTGTAAGACATGGATTTGCCCAGGTGGGGGGCGGCGGGCTGCTCGGGGGAGCCCAGGGAGCGCACCCGCAGCGCAGGGGGTGGCTCAGGCTTGCCGAAGCGGGGCGGGGCCGGGCGGGTCAGCGGGTTCTTGCCCAGGGGCGAGCGCTTCGAATCGTCCGAGGAAGAGCTGGTGCGGGGGGCGTTGCTGGAGCCCGGTGTCGACTGGATGCCCGAGTCCGCCAGCCCCGCGTCCTCCTCCCTGCCCGGGGCCGGCGGCTGCTGCAGCAGCTTCTCCCGCTCCTGGATGGAGGCCACAATGTGGCGGGAGAGATTGTCATAGCGCACGGGTGAGGGCTCGCGGGGCGGCGCGTGCTTGGGGGAGACTGCGCCGGCAAAGCGGCCGTGCAGGTCGGTCTCTCTCTGCTGGGCGATGCGGGCCGAGAGGAAGGGCGAGGTGTAACCCACCGGCGGGTCGGGCTCCGGGCCCGCCTGCACCGACTCGAAGTCGGGGCTGTCGGAGGGCGTGAGCAGGCTGTCGTACGACAGGCTGCCGTTGCGCGTCTGGTTGACCAGGCTCTTGTAGGAGGTGGAGGTGGTGCCCTCCGAGCGGATGGACTGGAGGTGGCCCATCTCGAAGCCCGTGCCCTGGGCCGACTTGAGGCTGGAGGAGCGGGAACCGCTGGAGAGGGGGTCGAAGTGAAAGCTCTTGCCGAAGGTGGGCGAGCGGAAGCTCTCAGGCTCCAGGCTCGGCTCCGAGCGGTAGCTGGGCTTGCGGCTGCTCTCACAGATGGAGTTGGGCTCCTTCAGGCTGTTCACTCGGCTCAGCTGAGGGGCAGAGACACAGCGGTCACCCACCGACGCCCACCCCAGGCTTTGCTCGAGGCTGGGTTCCCCCCGTGCCGGGCTCGGCCTTACCTTGGCACTGGTGGAGTGGGGCAGGGCTGCCGAGCTGCTGCTGCTGCTGTAGCCGGGCCGGTACTTGTACATGGTGGGAGTCGGGGGGCTGTCCTTGCCTAGCAAGCTGCTGTCTGCAGGCGGGGAAGAGAGAAAGGCGCTCAGACACATGGCGGCTCCCCGAGGCTGCGCAGGGGAAGGAGTGCCGTGCGGAGCCCTGCCCTCCCTTCCCAAGAACCGACTCGGAGCCTGGGGCGGACAGAGCGGGGAGGCGGAGGTGGAGAGAGGGATGGGCTTGAGGAGAGGCGCACCAGGGGCAGATGAAACAGAGCAGGATGGAAAACGTGTCCCCATGGCAATGTGTTCAGGGCTGGCACTTCCGTGCCCCCACAGTGGCCCCAGCTGGGTGACACCCGGGGTGTGCACCGCACGGAGGTGTCAGCGGGCGCCCGAGCACCCTGCGGGCCTGCTAGGTCACCCCACTGACAGACGTGCCGCAGACCTTCTCCAGGCAGTGGGGCCGGGGGTCCAAGAGAGCTGCAGAAGCCGCCGGCCCACCGCGAGAAGCGGCCGCTTCCAAGCTATGCCCTTCACGTCCCACCTCTCTCACCAAGGCCGCGCAGGCGGCTCCGAGCACTGCTTCGCCGGTGCTCAGGGAAGCGGGGAAAGCGAGTCACGCTGCCGCAAACGTGCTCTCTGCCACCAAGCCAGGCCTGCCACTCCTTCGCCTCCTTTATCGGGGTGAGGCTCCTGCGCCCGCCTGCAGCACGACAGCCTGCAAGCCTGCCCGTCGCTGGCCGGCGCAGCTCACAGCCGCTCCAGACAAGCACCGCGCTGCCTCAGCTCGGCCTCCTGCTCCTCTCCGGCAGAGCAGAGCCGGCTGTAAGCATCCCGCAGGCTTCTCCAAGCACTTGCATATATACCAGCCCAGAGATGGGGGCACCGTCCTGCCCCACAACACGGTGGTGCCGATGTGCTTCGGGTCTGCCCTGCAGCCTGTTCCGCCTACGGCCCTGGCTCCTGGTCTGCCTGGCGCAGCCCTGGGCTCCCCTCCCAGCGGCTGCCCGGCACCCTGCCTGCCTTCCTTACCCTCGGTGGTGGCCAGGGTTAAGTGTGTCCTCAGGCCCGTGTAGCGGCTGAGGTCTGGCTTAGGTGGGGGGGGCGGCTCGGCGTCGGCAGACTGGCTCTCCGTCACCTCCAGGCTTCCTTTGGACTGCAGAGACAAAGCGCAGGGGGGGATCAGAGGGGTGCCAGGGCCTCGGCCCTCCCCTCGGTGGGCAGGGAGCGGGCGGCGGCACTAAGGGGACTCTCACTGCCTCCCGGGCCGTCCGACATACTGAGCGCTCAACGGCGGCACATGCCTCCGGTGCTGGGACGTGCTGAGGAAGGGGGACCTCCAAGGGATGCTGCGAGGGGAAGGGCAGGACGGGGAGGGCAATGGCGGGTGCAAAGCCTCATGTGGTCGCTGCCGCATGGGAGGGACGTGGTTTCCGTCCCGTGGGGACACAGAACAAGACGACACGGAGCGGGATGGGGAATGTGACAAGGCTCACTCGGTTCTTTACTCACGGATGCAGGCTTGCACCCCTGGGCTCCATGGAGGGCCCCAACGCAGGGACCGCTAATCCCCACCTTCCTCACCTTCGTCCTCTTCAGCTCTGTCTGGATACCGTTGTCCATGATCTTGACAGTGATCTGACCGTCTGACACCTCGGGCCGCAAGAAGGGGGGTCGCACCAGCACCGTCTGCTCAGCCTTCGGGCGCCCGAGGTACCTAGGGAGAGGGACGGAAGGAAGGTCAAGGCCTGGAGCTCAGGATGGGGCATTTTGCCCGGGCATTGCAGGGCTGGGGGGCACTGCCACGCTGTGCCAGGCTCACCTGGGGGCCGGGGAGCTGCAGAGGACCCGGCTGACGTTCTTACAGCAACCGTTGGTGAAGGGGTTGACACCACCGCGGAACTTGCCCGTCACCTGCGGGATGAGGAGCATCGCAGCGTACTGGGGTGGGCAGGGACCTGCGGAGGTCTCCGGCCCAGCCAGCCAGGTCAGGCTGCTCAGGGTCTGTCCAGCTCACTCATGACAATCTCCAAGGTTAGAGATACTTGGAGATACTCCCCCTTTTCCAGGTCCCTGTTCCAGGACTGAACTATCCTTGAAGGGGAAGAGTCTCTCCCCAATGTCTAACTGGAAGCTGCCTTGGTTCAAGTTGTGCCCGTCACCTCTTGCCCTCCTGAGAAGAGCCTCCGCCCGGCTCCGTCCTCTCCGCAGCCACCCCTAACAGCAGCAGGAAGATGCCCCGTCTCCAGGCTGCACAGACAAGGTGCTTGCGGCCTCCCCTCACAGGCGTCTTGTGCTCTAGCCCCCACCCACTTCAGTGGCCTTCCCTCGCCTCAACTCAGCCTGTCCATGCCTGTCTTGTCCTGGGGAGCCCCAAACGTGGGGGCCCGACAGGGCCAGCAGCCCTGCAGCACCCCCACAGGCATACCTGTTCGTTGGTAGTACGGCCCCTCGCCACGAGCACCACGTGGAACCCCGTAAGGCCAGCGACGGGAATGAAGAACAAGCCGGCCACGCACATCACCACCATACTATCAGCAGATAGCTAAGGAAGAGCCGCAGCCCTGCTCCAGAGCACGCTGTCCCCAGCCCCACCGACGCCCACCCCCCGGGCCCCACTCCTGCAGCCTCGCAGAGGATACGTGACCGCCATGCGGACGCCGGAGAGCTCCTCCACCTGGTAGAGGACGTAGAGCAGGCCGAAGCCAAACACCCCCATGATGTGCGTGGTGAGCGACAGCAAGAAGAGGAAGAAGTAACGGTAATTGCGCCGCCCGATGCAGTTGTTGACCCAGGGGCAGTGATGGTCAAATTCCTGTCGGTGGGGAGAAGACACAGTGAAGGGCTCCGCTGCCAGGGCTTCCTGCCTGCCCCAGGTATTAAACTCTGCGTGGGAACGAAGAGGCATCGAGACCCGGCAGTTCCTCACCTCCACACAGTTGTCGCAGACGCTGCAGTGGGAGCAGCGCGGCGGCCGGTAGAAGCGGCAGGTTGCACACCATTTCATGCGCACCTGAATGCCCTTGATCTCCACCGTCTTGTAGAGCGGAGCTCGGAAGTCATCCTCCTTGTCCTCGTCCTCCTCAGCTGACAGAGAAACCCCAGCACAGCCACGCGTCAGGGCGCGGGGGAAGGCGACGTCACGGCCTAGCCAGCGTCCTGCCCTGCCGAGCTGGAGATGCCCAGCATCGCCCTCCTCTGTCACCAGGCCCTTCTCACCTGGCACAGGGACTGGCCAGGGACCCCCAAATACAGGCAGCGAAGGCCCTGCCCTGAGCCACAACGCCCGCCTGAGCCCCAGGTACCCGATACGGGGTGCCAGCATTTACGCTGCTTCCGCCACCTGGTCCTGCAGGCTGGACGCTGAACCCACAGCTACCGTCCCCGCAGCGTGTGTCAGCACCCGATCCCACCCGGGCAGGGCACGGAGGGCTTTCCGCAAACCCTTTGGGATCAGGTAATCCTCTTTACCTCAGAGGAAGGGTGGAAAGAGGTAGCTCTACCCGAGACGCTTCCCAGTCTCACCTCGCGGGAATATCCCTGGGTCCATGAAGGTGGCCATACTGAAGTTGGCCAGCACGAAGAGGAAGACGACGGCATTGTAGACAGGAATGACTGGGGAGATGTAGAGGCTGAGGCCTGGGCACCTGTAGGCACAAAAGCAGTGAGACACCCAGGCCCTGTCCCATGGGTTACTCCTCGGGCGCTCCCCGCCGCCCCTCGCATCGCCTCCCCACCGGTTCCGCTCCCACGGAGCCCCAGGCCGGTGTCACCGAGATCCGACGGTGCCCTCGGAGCGAGCGAGGGCTGAGCGGGCACTAACCGCCCTCGCCGAGCCCCACAGCCGTCCCCCCAAGCCACTCCTGCTGTGACTGCTGGTGGCCTGGCCGGGAAGTCCACGTTCCCTGCTCCTGGGCCATATTTCCATGCTCTTGCCCAGGCAGGCAGCTGTGGCGGCTCCCTGCCATCAACTCTTCCTTTCGCCCTCCCGCAGTGCCCTCCACACCTAAACCCGAGCTGCACCCAGGCCCGCTCGGCCCAGGGCACGTTCAGCTGCCCTCCACGGACCGGCCTAACCCCGGCCCCTGGGAGCGCCTGCGGGGTGCTGGTGTGGGAAGCGCCCCGGAAAATCATCACAGAGCAAAACCACCGCTCGCCTCTTGCACCCACAGCCCCGCGGGCGCTGCCAGCACAGGACCCCGCTGCCACAGGGAGCGACCGCAGAGAGCGGGGTGAGCCAGGCCAACGGCACGGGGGACGCCCGGGAGGGATCCGGCCGCAGGCACCCGAGCGTCGCCCTCCACGCACTCCACCCACCGGTGAGCACGGGGGCAGAAGGGAGCCCGCGAGGGGATGCAAAACCAGCAGCAGCTCCAGCGCCTCCAGAGCTGCTCCTGCTCCTCGCGTCCCGGAGCTGGAGCCCAGCCTGGAGACAACTCCCGTGGCGTGCGGGGACCCCATCGCTGCACCGGCCTGCCCCGGCCAGCACCCAGCTCCTCCGTGGGCCTGGGCAAGCGGCCCCGTGGGAGCACAGCCACCGTCCCCCATATCCCGGGCAGGCACGGGCTCAGGACAGCGGGCTTCCCCCTCAGAGGCGCCAGCGTAATACCCTAATCTGCTTTGCTGCTGGGAGTTTAATCCTGCAGATCTAGGACAGCATCTGTCCCTCTCTTCCCCCCGCGGCGATAAGCGCAGAAGGATTTAGGCAGCGGGAGCAGAGAGGGGCAGAGCGCAGGGCTTGGCGGGCAGGGTGACATATGGTGCCAGCGCTGTAATCCCCCACGGCCCCCGAGCAGGTAGAGGTGAAGGGGCAGGCGCTGGTCCCGTCCCCTCCTCCGCCACCACCCACTGCGAGTCAGCCGGGGGACGGGTCCCACCACCGGCGAGGCAGCCCCTGTCCTTGTCATGGCAGCCCCGGGAGCCCTGGCGAGGCTCCAACTGGGAAGGAGCCCTTGCTCCAGGGCTCAGCCCCCAGTTCAGCCCAGTCCAGGGCCAGCAGAGCCCTGAGCGAGGGCGAGGGGGCACCCACCTGCGTGGGGCGGCACGTGAGGGGACAGGGGACAGTGCCAGGTGCAGAGCTGCCTCCAGGCAAGCGGCAGGCAGGAGAGAGGACGGGTCTGGCCGGAGGAGCGGCACCCCTGCCTCGGCACCCAGCTGGCAGCACAGCAGGGACAGGCGGGCAGGGCACACCCAGGCACCGGGCACAGCTCCACACCCCGGCCCTTCCCTGCACCCGGAGAGGGTGGGAAGCAGCCGCGGGACCTGACCTGCGCTGGCCGGGGACAAGGCAGTCCCTGTCCAGGCACAGTGACGAGGGCAAGAGGAGAGTGGGAGGGCAAACCCTCTCGACTTCACAGGACACCCGGCGAGCAGGAGCATGCCGGGAGCCAAGCCCAGCTCTGCCAGCCAGCACACTCCTCCTCCTCCTCCTCCTCCTCCGCCTCCTCCTCCTCCTCCCTCAGCAGCAGCTCTGGGCCCCGGCCCTGCACACTAGACCAGGGCTGCAACTGCAAACTGGCTTCTCCGAAGCCTCGTCCACACCCCCTCCCTGTTCCTCCATGCCGCTCAGGAGTCCCCGAGTGCCCCACCGGGGTGGTAGCCTCGCCCTCCTGGGCACCTTGGGCGATGCCTCCCCACCTCCACGTATCTAGGACAGCATCTCCCGGCATTTCACCAAGAGCTCTCCTCCGGGGTGGGGAGCGGCTCCTTCACAACCCGCACGGCACCAGCCGCGCCGGCTCTGCCGTCTCCTTTGGAAGCCAGCCAGGCAGATTCTCCGCAGAGCAGGCGGCACCAGTGCAGCTGGGACGGGCTGGTGAGGGGAGACGTCTCCAGTCTGCGCCCCGAGACCCTCGGAGCGCAGCTCCAGAGAGGTACAGGACGAATGTGACGTTGCGAGGCCGAGAGCTGAGCAAGGGAAGAACACGCTAGCCACGTCGAGCCCAGCTAGCCCAGCACGACCAGCATTGCTGGGAGCTGGCAGGGGACTGGAAGCCACGCCAGGGGCAAGGAGCTCACACCTCGCCCAGCCTCCCCTTCCCCTCCGATGGGCAGGCTGCCCAGGGGAGGGGGGCCCGTCCCACCCCCGCCCAGCACCGAGCTGCTGCCGGGGCTGCCCCCGGCCACCCACCAGAACAGCACCAGCGAGAAACGTTCAAGTGCTTTAAGTGGTTTGCAGAAAACAAAGGCGAGAGAGTCTCCCAGTCTTGCAGAGTGGAAACTGGTATTTGCAGTGGGGCAGGCTGGCAAGGCAGGGAGCCGGCAGGGCGCTGGCAGCCCCGGGGTACTCACCCAGCAGCCGAAGGAGAGCTGGGCAAGGGGCAAACCGCCCATTCCCCGCCGCAGCCAGGCCCGGGGGCCTTGCCGGCCATGTGGTTCCAAGGAGACGGGTGGCTTCGTTAGCCCCCACCTCTCCATTGCTGCTGTCGTCCTGGTCTCTGAGGGACCTGACAGGGCTGTGCTCTGCCCTCGTGGCGTGGCAGCCCCTTTGGAGGGGTGCTGCTCTCCCCTCCTGCCCTGGGCACCGGACGCAGACGGTGCCAAGGGGAAGGTGGTCTTTCATTATGTCGCCTCGCCCCAGGGAGGGGCAGAGCTGAGCGCCCCAACTGGAGAGGATCCTCCCCGGTTCTGCTCTCCGCCGAGCTGCAGAGGTAAGAGGGGCAGAGGAGAGACTGCTGGAGGAAGGGGGGCAAGGGGGCTCAGATATTTCCAGAAACCCCAAGCAAGCTCCTCCTCTCTCTAGGAAGGCAAAGCCCAGCCCAAATCTTTGCTCGAGAGGACAGAGGGGAGCCAGGGAGACCCGCTGCACGCCAGCCACCCCTGCACAAGGAAATGCCAACAGCAAGGCTGAGCCAAACGTGCAGCCCAGAGCCTCGGAAGACAGCCCTGGCACGGCACGGGAAAGACCGAGCTGCCTCAGCGAAGGCTGGCGCAGAGGAAAAGCTCTGGGGCAGGCAGAGAAGGAAGGACCGGCCTTCCAGCGGGAAGGGAATATCGCTCCCATCATCTCCCACACTGTCTGGGCACCGAGCCCTTCCCAGGGGGAGACACCGCTCCCGCGGGGCGGGACAGCGGCCAGCAGGTCCCCAGCCATGCGAAGGCCTGGCCCTGTCGCTAAGGGAGCACCAGCAGACTCCAGACGCTCGGCACTGAGCGGGACGCAGCCACGGCTTTGAAAGGGCGACCAACGATGCCAATGGGTCCAAGAGAGGAGGCCTGCCTGGGGACATCAATGCCCCCGTGTTCAGCTGCAGCGCGTCCTCCAAGCCCAGCCCCCATTTGGGTGGTCGTCAACCCTAAGGCAGGACCCCGACTACAACAGCCAACCCACCAGCCAGACCCCGCAGGAGGGGGAAAAAGTGAACCTCAGCCTTCAGGAAGGAGACCTGATGGGAGAAGCTGGTGCGGTGCCAGCTTACAACCCCTGTCCTTACCAGCTCTTGCCAGCTGCGTGCAACTGCGCCGGCAGGCTGGCAGGGGCTGCCTGGCACGGAGCGAACTTCACACCCTCAACAACCGGCCAGGGATGCAGAGCCCCCCGGGGTGGGATCCGATGCGCCAGGGCAGGCGGAACACCCTCCCCGGGGACCGTGAGGACCCACAGCTTACGAGGGCAGCCTCTGGTTGAGCACTCCCGCGTCGCAAGGGGGTCCCCTCCCGGCGCTCCCAAGCACGGCAGCCCACCGCCTGCCTGCCTCCCTCCCAGCTCCCTCCACACCCAGGGACCCCCCCTCGCCATGGCAGGGAAGCATGAATCCCCACGGCGTGCAGACCAATACGTTACTCGAACCCACCCGCCGCTGGCATCCGTGCCCGCGGCCCCAAACAGGGCAGTCGCCTCCCCTACATCAACCTCACCCCGCGGGAGGGAACACGGTCCTCTGCAGCGCAGAGGGCAAAGGTGGCTGCCAGTTCCCCAGGGGAACCCTCGTTATCAGAAGCACCGACGTGTTCCTGCCTTTTGCTCTCCCAGACGGAGAGCACGGGGCTGCAGACCCCGCCTCGACGTCCGGCGCAGCCGGGGAGCACGGGCTCCTGCTCTGCGGGGCAGGAGGAGGGAGGCTGCTCGCCATCGCGGCCACGCCGGTCCCGGAGAACTCATCAAGTTCCCTCTCCAGGCTGGGATGCGAAGCACGCCCGCTGCTAGAAGAGCTGTCGAGACTTGTCTCTGGCAGCACATAGAGAAATCAGGGAACCTTGGGCAAACTGAGTCACATCTCGATCCGAGGTGGGCTTTTTGCCACTAGTGGTAGCAGGAGAAGCCCGTCACTCCCCAGCCTGGCTTCTCCTCCCGTCCGCAGGCTCAGAGCCACCCCGCGGCCCCTCGTCCCGGCCCTCTCCTGGGCAAAAGCCTTCCCCACCCCGCCTGCGCCTCTGGACCCCGACCTGCCACGGAGCGAGCGAGGAGGGGCCGGCGCCGTGCCAGGGCCGTGCTCAGCGGGCTGACCCGCTGCCGGAGGGCCGGACTCGCAGCCTCTCCAGCTCT